>NC_053028.1:382655622-382939506 GCF_003073215.2 Triticum urartu
CATATGTAGTGTAGCTCCTTGCTTGCGAGTACTTTGGATGAGTACTCACGGTTGCTTTCTCCTTTCTTTCCCTCTATGCCTTCTACCTGGTTGTCGCAACCAGATGTTGGAGCCCAGGAGCCAGACGCCACCATCGATGATGACTCCTACTACACCGGAGGTGCCTACTACGTGCTGCCCGCTGACGACGACCAGGAGTAGTTAGGAGGATCCCAGGCAGGAGGCCTGCGCCTCTTTCGATCTGTATCCCTGTTTGTGCTAGCCTTCTTAAGGCATACTTGTTTAACTTATGTCTGTACTCAGATATTGTTGCTTCCGCTGACTCGTTTATGATCGAGCTCTTGTATTCGAGCCTTTGAGGCCCCTGGCTTGTAATATGATGCTTGTATGACTTATTTTATTGGTAGAGTTGTGTTGTGATATCTTCCCGTGAGTCCCTGATCTTGATCGTACACGTTTGCGTGTATGATTAGTGTACGATTAAATCGGGGGCGTCACAATATCGTTGATGATTTAATGAAATCCTATGAAGAAAAACTTGAATTAGAAGTCTCTATCCCTAGAAAACTTTATGATTAGTGGGAACCTACTATTAAAATTAAGATGAAAGATCATGAATGCTATGCTTTATGTGATTTGGGTGCTAGTGTTTCCACGATTCCAAAAACTTTGTGTGATGTGTTAGGTTTCCGTGAATTTGATGATTGTTCTTTAAATTTGCATCTTGCGGATTCCACCATTGAGAAACCTATGGGAATTATGTGCCCATAGATTTCATTGTTCTTGATATAGATTGCAATCCTACATGTCCTATTATTCTTGGTAGACCTTTCCTTAGAATGATTGGTGCAATTATTGATATGAAAGAAGGAAATATTAGATTCCAATTTCCGTTATGGAAAGGCATGGAACACTTTCCTAGAAAGAAAATTAAATTACCTTATGAATCTATTATGAGATCCACTTATGGATTGCATACCAAAGATGACAATACCTAGATCTATTCTTGCTTTTATGCCTAGTTAGGGGCGTTAAACGATAGCGCTTGTTGGGAGGCAACCCAATTTTATTCTTGTTTCATGCTTTTTTTCTGTTTAGTAATAAATAATTCATCTAGCTTCTGTTTAGATGTGGTTTTATGTTTTTAATTAGTGTTTGTGCCAAGTAGAACCTTTGTGAAGACTTGGGGAACGTCTTTGCGATCTTGCTATAAAAAACATAAACTTTAGCGCTCACGAGATTTGCTGCAATGTTTTACTGGAGAGTGCTATTAGGTTGATTCTTTTTGAAAATGATTAATAGACAAATTCCTCAACTCCACCAATTTATTTCAGAATTTTTGGGGTTACATAAGCATACGTTTGATACAGATTTCTACAGACTGTTCTGTTTTGGACAGATTCTATTTTTCGTGTGTTGTTTGCTTATTTTAATGAATCTATGGCTGGTATCGGGGGGTATGAACCATAGAGAAGTTGAAATACAATTGGTTTAACACCAATATAAATAAATAATGAGTTCATTACAGTACCTTGAAGTGGTGGTTTGTTTTCTTATACTAACGGAGCTCATGAGATTTTCTGTTGAGTTTTGTGTTGTGAAGTTTTCAAGTTTTGGGTAAAGATTTGATGGATTTTGGAATAAGGAGTGGCAAGAGCCTAAGATTGGGGATGACCATGGCAGCCTAAGGTAAAATTCAAGCACAAAAAAAATCCTAAGCTTGGGGATGCCCCGGAAGGCATCCCCTCTTTCGTCTTCGTCCATCGGTAATTTTACTTGAGGCTATATTTTTATTCACCACATGATATGTTTTTTGCTTGGAGCGTCTTTTATGATTTGAGTCTTTTATTATTAGTTTACCACAATCATACTTGCTGTACACACATTTTGGAGAGACACACATGAATCAGAATTTATTAGAATACTCTATGTGCTTCACTTATATCATTGAGCTAGATAATTTTCCTCTAGTGCTTCACTTATATCTTTTTAGAGCACGGTGGTGGTTTTATTTTATAGAAATTATTGATCTCTCATGATTCACTTATATTATTTTGAGAGGCTTTTCGAACATCATGGTAATTTGCTTTGGCTATAAAATTAGTCCTAATATGATAGGCATCCAAGATGGGTATAATAAAAACTTTAATAAAAAGTGCATTGAATACTACGAGAAGTTTGATACTTGATGATTGTTTTGAGATATGAAGATGGTAATATTAGAGTCATGCTAGTTGAGTAGTTGTGAATTTGAGAAATACTTGTGTTGAAGTTTGCAAGTCCCGTAGCATGCACGTATGGTGACCGTTGTGTGAAAAATTTGAAACATGAGGTGTTCTTTGATTGTCATCCTTATGAGTGGCGGTCGGGGACGAGCGATGGTCTTTTCCTACCAATCTATGCCCCCTAGGAGCATGCGCGTAATGGTTGGTTTTTGATGACTTGTAGATTTTTGCAATAAGTATCTGAGTTCTTTATGACTAATGTTGAGTCCATGGATTATACGTACTCTCACCTTTCCATCATTGCTAGCTTCTTCGGTACCATGCATTGCCCTTTCTCACCTTGAGAGTTGGTGCAAACTTCGCCGGTGCATCCAACCCCCGTGATATGATATGCTCTATCACACATAAACCTCCTTATATCTTCCTCAAAACAACCACCATACCTACCTATTATGGCATTTACATAGTCATTCCGAGATATATTGCGATGCAACTTTCCACCGTTTCATTTATTATGACACGCTTCATCATTGTCATATTGCTTTGCATGATCATGTAGTTGACATCGTATTTGTGGCAAAGCCACCATGCATAATTTATCATACATGTCACTCTTGATTAATTTCCCATCCCGGTACACCGCCAGAGGCACTCATATAGAGTCATATTTTGTTCTAGTATCGAGTTGTAATCATTGAGTTGTAAATAAATAGAAGTGTGATGATCATCATTAATGGAGCATTGTCCCAAAAAATAGAAGGGACAATGCTACTATCCTTTTTTCCACACTTGTGCTTCAAAGTAGCACCATGATCTTTATAATAGAGAGTCTCTTATTTTTCCACTTTCATATACTAGTGGGAATTTTTCATTATAGAACTTGGCTTGTATATTCCAACAATGGGCTTCCTCAAATGCCCTAGGTCTTCGTGAGCAAGCAAGTTGGATGCACACCAACTTAGTTTCTGTTGTTGACCTTTCATACATTTATAGCTATAGTGCATCCGTTGCATGGCAATCCCTACTCCTTGCATTTACATCAATTGATTGGCATCTCCCTATCCCGTTGATTAGCTGCGTCAATGTGAGACTTTCTCCTTTTTTGTCTTCTCCACACAACCCTCATCATTATATTCTATTCCACCCATAGTGCTATGTCCATGGCTCACGCTCATGTATTTGCGTGAAAGTTGAAAAAGTTTGATATTACTAAAGTATGAAAGAATTTCTTGGCTTGTCATCGGGGTTGTGCATGATGAGAGCATTTTTGTGTGACAAAAATGAAGCATAGCCAAACTATATGATTTTGCAGGGATAAGCTTTCTTTGGCCATGTTATTTTGAGAAGACATAATTGCTTAGTTAGTATGCTTGGAGTATTATTATTTTTATGTCAATATTAAACTTTTGTCTTAAATCTTTCGAATCTGAACATTCATGCCACAATAAAGAGAATTACTTTGAAAATTATGCTAGGTAGCATTCCACATCAAAAATTCTATTTTTATCATTTACCTACTTGAGGATGAGCAGGAATTAAGCTTGGGGATGCTTGATATGTCTCCAATGTATCTATAATTTTTGATTGTTCCATGCTATTATATTATATGTTTTGGATGTTTAATGGGCTTTATTATGCACTTTTATATTATTTTTGATAATAACCTATTAACCAAAGGCCCAGTGTAAATTGCTGTTTTTTTGCCTATTTAGTGTTTCGCACAAAAGGAATATCAAACGGAATCCAAACAGAATGAAACCTTTGTGAGGATCGTTTTTGGAACAAATGCAATCCAGGAGACTTGGAGTGGACGTCAAGGAAGAAATGAGGTGACCACGAGGTAGGAGAGTGCGCCCAGGGGGTAGGCGTGCCCCCCACCCTCGTGGGCCCCTCGTGACTCCACCGACCTACTTCTTTCGCCTATATATACTCATATACCCCGAGAACATCCAGGAGCACCACGAAACCCTATTTCCACCGCCGCAACCTTCTGTACCCGTGAGATCCCATCTTGGGGCCTTTTCCGGCGCACCGACGGAGGGGGAATCGATCATGAAGGGCTTCTACATCAACACCACAGCCTCTCCGATGATTTGTGAGTAGTTTACCACAGACCTTCGGGTCCATAGTTATTAGCTAGATGGCTTCTTCTCTCTCTTTGGATCTCAATACAAAGTTCTCCTCGATCTTCTTGGAGATCTATTCAATGTAATTCTTTTTGCGGTGTGTTTGTCGAGATCCGATGAATTTTGGATTTATGATTAAGATTATCTATGAACAATATTTGATGCTTCTCTGAATTCTTATATGCATGATTTAAATATCTTTACAAGTTTCTTCGAATTATCAGTTTAGTTTGGCCTACCAAATTGATCTTTCTAGTATTGGGAGAAGTGCTTAGCTTTGGGTTCAATCTTGCGGTATCCTTTCCTAGTGACAGTAGGGGAAGCAAGGCACGTATTGTATTGTTGCCATCGAGGATAAAAAGATGGGGTTTATATCATATTGCTTGAGTTTATCCCTCTACATCATGTCATCTTGCCTAATGCGTTACACTGTTCTTATGAACTTAATCCTCTAGATGCATGCTGGATAGCGGTCGATGTGTGGAGTAATAGTAGTAGATGCAGAATCGTTTCGATCTACTTGTCACGGACATGATGCCTATATAATGATCATGCCTAGATATTCTCATAACTATGCGCTTTTCTATCAATTGCTCAATAGTAATTTGTTCACCCACTGTAGAATATGCTATCTTGAGAGAAGCCACTAGTGAAACCTATGGCTCCCGGGTCTATTCTCCATCATATTATTTTCCCTATCAACTTGCTATTTCTATCGTTGTCTATTTTGCAATCTTTATTTTCCAATCTATACAACAAAAATAGCTAAAATATTTATCTTATTATCTTTATCAGATCTCACTTTTGCAAGTGGTCGTGAAGGGATTGATAACCTCTTCATCGCGTTGGTTGCAAGGTTCTTGATTGTTTGTGCAGGTACGAGGGACTTGCGTGTAGTCTCCTGCTAGATTGATACCTTGGTTCTCAAAAACTAAGGGAAATACTAACTCTACTTTGCTGCATCACCCTTTCCTCTTCAAGGGAAAACCAACACATGCTCAAGAGGTAGCAACTACAACATGCCACATTCTTACTGGGATTGATAACCCCTTCATCGCGTTGGTTGCAAGGTTCTTGATTGTTTGTGCAGGTACAAGGGACTTGCGTGTAGTCTCCTGCTAGATTGATACCTTGGTTCTCAAAAACTAAGGGAAATACTAACTCTACTTTGCTGCATCACCCTTTCCTCTTTAAGGGAAAACCAACACATGCTCAAGAGGTAGCAACTGCAACATGCCACATTCTTACTGTAGCTTTTGCTGAGCAAGTACCCGAAGATGTGGATATGATGCCGTTGGATGGAAATACCCACCCCATGCCTGGTGAGATTCAACCAGCTGAGAATTTCTGGGCTTTACCACCATATCCAACTTTAGGCTGGATATGGTGTTCCACGTCCACCACCTGATAATGTAAATTAGCCACCAGAGGCCCGGGAAGGTTGGGGTCAGCAGTGGGAAGACCAAGATGAGAGCCAGTTCCTCCAGAGGTGCCTCAAGTGCAAGATCAAAACTCCATGATTTTGAATCCCTCTCTAGATTCAGACAGTTCTTCATAGCATGAGAATGCAGCAGTCCAACAGAATGTTATGCCCCAACAACAAGACCCTGTTCCACCAGCTCAGGTTATAGTTGCACCCCATGAAGCATCTACTCCACTTGCACACATAGTTGATGGGCCCAATGAGGGTGGTTTTCAGCCCATTGATGATCATTTGGCCCGGCAAATTTTCCCCTATGCTCAACCACAACAACTAGCTCCTTCACCACATGATGAAACAACACCTCAGCTACATGATGTTCTACATATTGGAATGGTCAGGGTGGTTATGGGTCCCGTTCTTCCTCCTGTTATGGTTTGGAGCAGGGCTTTTATATCAGTGATGCCATCTCTGTTAACTTCCACAGTGCCAAGATCTCTGCAATTTTTTGACCCACCACCCTCTATGAAGAGAAGCTGTGAAGGAAATATGCCCTAGAGGCAATAGTAAAGTTGTTATTTATATTTCCTTATCTCATGATAAATGTTTATTATTCATGCTAGAATTGTATTAAACGGAAACTTGATACATGTGTGAATACATAGACAAAACAGAGTGTCCCTAGTATGCCTCTACTTGACTAGCTCGTTAATCAAAGATGGTTAAGTTTCATGACCATAGACATGTGTTGTCATTTGATGAACATGATCACATCATTAGAGAATGATGTGATGGACAAGACCCATCTGTTAGCTTAGCATAATGATCCTTAAGTTTTATTGCTATTGCTTTCTTCATGACTTATACATATTCCTTTGAGTATGAGATTATGCAACTCCCGAATACCGGAGGAACACCCTGTGTGCTATCAAACATCACAACATAACTGGGTGATTATAAAGATGCTCTACAGGTGTCTTCGAAGGTGTTTGTTGGGTTGGCATAGATCGAGGTTAGGATTTGTCACTCCGAGTATTGAAGAGGTATCTATGGGCCCTCTCGACAATGCACATCATGATAAGCCTTGCAAGCAATGTGACTAATGAGTTAGTTACATGATGATACATTACGGAACGAGTAAAGAGACTTGCCGGTAACGAGATTGAACTAGGTATGAAGCTACCGACGATCGAATCTCAGGCAAGTAGCATACCGATGACAAAGGGAATGACGTATGTTGTAATTGTGGTTTGACCGATAAAGATCTTCATAGAATATGTAGGAACCAATATGAGCATCCAGGTTCCGCTGTTGGTTATTGATCGGAGATGTGTCTCGGTCATTTCTACATAGTTCTCGAACCCGTAGGGTCCACACGCTTAATGTTTGACGATGATTTGTATTATGAGTTATGTGTTTTGGTGACCGAAGTTTGTTTGGAGTCCCGGATGAGATCATGGACATGAATTGGATTCTCGAAATGTTTGAGAGGTAAAAGATTGATATATTGGATGATAGTATTTGGACACCGGAATGGTTCTGGAGCGTTTCAGGTATTTTTCGGAGTACCGGGAGGTTACCGAAACCCCTCGGGGAAGTAATGGGCCTACATGGGCCATAGGGGAGAGAGAGGGGAGCCCACAAGGGGTGGCGCCCCCCCATGGGCTGTCCAAATTGGACAAGGGGAAGGGGGCGCGAACCCCCTTTCCTTCCCCCTCTCCCTCTCTGTTGGGGATATAACTATTGGGTATGACCCGCCCAGGAGGGGCCGGCTCATGCCACTGGCGGCTTAAGAAGAGAAGGCCCAAGAAGACGATCAGGATGGCGGTCCATAGAGCAAGCTTATTGAAAGCCTAAGACCCGGAGGTGACTTGTGGCCCATGGGTATGAACCGCCGTATTGTGTAACTTGTATTATAAGGCAAGCTTAGTTTGTTTCCGGGCTGACCACATTGTGTATGAGCCGACCGGGACTCTATAAGCCACCGGACATAAACCTATGTATATAAAGGGGTGACCTGGCGGCGGGTTAAGAAAGGAAAAAACAAGTCGAGAACTAGGTCAAGCGTATTCGCTCCCTAGTAATCGAAACCCAAGCAATACAACCTAAAGCAGGAGTAGGCTTTTACCTCATTAAGAGGGGCCAAACCTGAGTAAATTCTCTGTGTCCTTTGTCCCGTTTAACCCCTTCAAGCTAGGTACGTCACGATGGCTCCACACCTAATTAAGTCCTTTTGCTAGGACAGCTGCCGTGTTAAGTCCATGGCAGTTGGCGCCCACCGTGGGGCCAGCACACTGTGGTTTTGAGTTCTTGAAGGGCAGCTTCGCAGGGATCAAGGGATACGCCGTGGGCCGGATGACCAAGAGTCACCGTGGCAAGCTCTACATCGACGACGCTGACTGGGGCCCCGAGGCCGGCTCAATCGAGTATGGGTACCGGGTCCCCTTCGGCAGAATCCATGTCTTCATCGGCAAGATCGGTGAATTAGGCCCTCAGCCGGACACCTGCACCGACATCGTCGAGACGACTCAGCGTGCGTGACCCACCAAGGATCAAGCCGCTGCGAAGCACGCCTTTGTGGGTTTCATCCATGGGCCGGAACTTGAGGAAGGATCTATGTCTGGTGGTGAGACGACCATCTACTCTGATGGTGAGTCGTCAACCAGTGAGACTGATTCAATGTATCAACTGCAGGCCGGCCGGTTGGGGGCTATTTCGATGGTGACAGTATTCCGGACCCCCATGAGCCGCTGAACAGGGTTGCAATCTTCATGGCCGGCACACAACCGGTGCTTGGCTCGAGGCCGCTGCGGCCATGACCTCCAGCTCAGCGACTGCGGCGGCAGTAGGGGCTGGCGGCTCTGCGAGCCCGCCGCCTCAGCTTCTAACCGAACCACTAGATGCTTTGGCAACCTTGATGGGGATGGAGGTGACCCCGGACACTCAAGAACAACATAAGGTGGATGTCGCGAAGCTATGAGATGAGATAGCTCAGGAAAGGGAAGAGCTGGCGGCTAAGAATGCTAGGATGGCTGCGGAACGAGCTGCTTTGGATGCTCAGGCATTACAAATTCATGCCGAGTCTTTCCGGCTTACCTTGGATCAAAACGCTTCAAATGCCATTATGAGAAGCAGGTACCATAGTCGCTTACCTCTGAATTACGATACAAGAAACCTCTTTAACACACCTAGGGCAGGGACCAGTGACCCGCCTATGGTGATCCGGCCGGTTGAGGCTCCCGTGACCGGAGCGCCGGTTCAGCCGTGCACATCGGATCCGCCTCATTTGGATATGACTCCACCTCATCATGTTCTGACACCGCCGGGTCATTATTCTAACCCTCTGGATAATATGATCGCTGTGGCGACACGATTGGCGGCTCTCCCAGTTGAAGGCGAGTCTCTGGTGGCGATAGAGACACGGAGGGCCAGAGAGCTTCTTCAGACAGCCGTGGCTCAACAGGTGGCTTATTCGTATAGCCGCAAACGGATTCACTCAACCCCTCGTCCAAGCCGAAGTTATATCAGACGCCTTGACTCGCCGGCAGTTTCGAGCAGTGAACAACACCGTAATCAGCCTCGTGGGCATGACCCGCCGCGCGTTGGCAATGATGTGCAGGCTTTGATGGACCAGGGTAGGGTGCAACGCGAGGCCGAGCTGGCGGCTCAGCTAGCTAGCGGCTCAACAGCAACCTCCGTCTTATCCGTCAACATTTGTGGGGGCAGGGGTGACCTCTAGATCTTTGGGCATGCCATGTTTAGTGTCGACTCTACGCAACGAGTGCTTTCCTAAGGATTTCAGGGGCCACCGTAAGGTGCCTAATTACACGGCGGATCAACCCCTAGAAGCTTGGATTGAGAGCTATAAGATGGCTATGGAGATGTTGGATGTTAGTGATGCTGCATGTGCTAAATATTTCACCATGATGTTGGATAGGTCGGCTCGTAACTGGTTGAAGGGACTACCCCTAACTCCGTTGGTTCATGGGCAGAGTTGAAGTCCCGTTTCATTGAAAATATCAAGGATACATGCAAGCAGCCCATGTCGATTCTTGACTTAGGTACTTGTGTCCAGGGGGAGGGTGAGTTAACAACCCATTGGGTGCACCGGATCTCGACCATTATTCATTCCTCGGACAGTATTAATGTCGGCTCGGCTGTCCTCATGTTAGAAAAAATTGGCGTTTTATTCCCCTCAAGCAGAAGCTGGGGCGGCTTAAGCACCACTGTAATGACATGGGGGAGCTCATGGTGGCTCTCGTTAAATATGTCGACTCAGATAGTACCAAGGATCCAGAGTCTGATGAGGAGAAAACTTGAAAGGGGAAGAACAATAGCAATGGTAAGGGGCAACAGTCCAATACGGCGGGTCAAGGTAATAACAGTAAGCGCAAGGCAGACAACGGTTCAGATTTTGTGGCTAATACCAATACTCAGAACAATAATCAACGTCATAAGGGGAAGCCATTCATGCCTCGGCTTGGCGGGCCAAAGTTTAATATTGAGGCGGTGATGAATCAGCCTTGCCCGAAGCATAACACCCTGGATAAGCCGACTACCCATACGTGGAAGGATTGCTTCATCATGAAGGAATACATGGATTACAGCCTTAACCAGGGCCACAATAATGGTAATGGCCTGCATGGCGGGTCAGGTTCCAGCTCACACGAACCTGGCTATGGAGGTGGCGGTTCAAGCTTTGGTTTTCAGGGTCAAGGTAACCAAGGTGGTTTCAATCAACAACCTGGTCAAGGGAACCCACAGCAGTAGTCTGGTTATCAGAGTAATCTGAAGCAGCTTAACAATGGTCAGTATCATGTGTTCACGATGAGTTTATGCAAACGTGACCAGAAGGTTCGTAAAAGGGTGGTGAACGCGGTTGAGACAGCGGTGCCATGCTACTTGCGGTGGTCTGAACACCGAATTGTATGGAGCCATGAGGTTCACCCGCCCCGGGTTGACTATCCGGTTCAATTAGCTTTGGTGGTTGCACCTCAGGTTGGAGGGTACAAGTTCACTAAAGTACTCATGGATGGAGGCAGTAGCATCAATATCCTTTACTATGAGACTTTTCGTCATATGAGTTTGACTGACAAGGATCTTAAGCCGTCTAATACTGTTTTTCATGGTGTGGTTCCTGGTAAGTCGGCATATCCAGTTGCCAAGATAGCTTGGGAAGTGGCTTTCGGTGATGATTATGATTCTAGAGATGAGACATTGACCTTTGAGGTGGTTAAGATCAAGAGCCCTTATCATGCCTTGTTTGGGCGGCCGGCTTACGCCAAGTTTATGGAAAGGCCTTGTTATGTTTACCTGCAGCTTAAGATACTGGGTCATAAGGGCACCATCACTGTACATGCTAACAGGAAGATAGCCTTGGAATGTGAAGAAGGCTATGCTGCTTATGCTCAATCTGTTTGTGCAATAGAGGAGTTGAAGTTTTACAAAGATAATGTTGATCCAACAGATATGACACCTTTGAAGAAACCAACCACAGAGCATGATCCTCTGTTGAAGTTTAAGTCGGCAGATGACACTAAGATGGTTGACTTTGTTCCTGGCGACTCATCCAAATAGTCCAGTATCAGCACCAATATGGATCCAAAATAGGAAAGTGTGCTCATTGAGTTCATCCGTGAGAACCGGGACATCTTTGCATGGAAACCTTCTGACATGCCAGGTGTACTGAGGGAACTCACTGAGAACACACTTAATGTTGATCCGAAGTTTAAACCGGTCAAGAAATTCCTTCGTCGTTTTAATGAAGAGAGACGCAAGGACATTAGAGAAGAAGTGGCCCGGCTTTTGGCGGCTGGGTTTATTGTTGAAGTTTTTCATCCTGAGTGGTTGGCTAACCCGGTGCTATTGCTTAAGAAGAATGGCACTTGGCGGATGTGTGTGGATTATACATACCTTAATAAGGCCTGTCCGGCTGACCCATTTGCTCTCCCTCGTATTCATCAGATTATTGATGCTACGGCAGGTTGTGAGCATTTGAGTTTTTTTGGATGCTTACTCTGGTTATCATCAGATTAAGAGGGCAGTTAAGGACCAGGAGAAGCCATCTTTCATTACTCCCTTTGGAGCCTTCTATTATGTATCTATGCCTTTTGGGCTCAAGAGTGCCCAGGCGACTTATTAGTGATGTGTTTAGAATTGCCTCCATGGCCAGATTGGACGTAATGTTCATGCTTATGTGGATGACATTGTTGTAAAATCCAGGAAGAAGGAGACTTTGATAGATGATTTGAAAGAAACCTTTGGCAACCTCCGGGTCTACAAGATGATACTTAACCCGGCCAAGTGTGTCTTTTGTGTGCAGCAGGCAAGCTCTCGGGATTTTTTGGTTTCTGAAAGGGGCATTGAAGCTAACCCTGGGAAAATCAAGGCTATCACTTCCTTGGCCAAGCCGGCGTGTATTAATGATGTCCAACATCTGGCAGGTTGTATTGTGGCCTTAAGCCCGTTCATAAGCCGGTTGGGCGAAAAACTATCCCTCTGTACCGGATGATGAAGAAAACAGATCACTTTGTCTGGAGTGATGCTACCGATTAGGCATTTGAAGCCTTGAAAAACAATTAGCTGAGCCACCAATCCTTGCCACCCCTATTGATAAGGAGCCCTTGCTGTTATATGTGGCTGCTAATAGCCGAGCTGTCAGTGTGGCACTTGTTGTGGAAAGGAAAGAATCAGGCAAGGAGTATCCAGTTTAGCGGCCGGTTTATTATGTCAGCAAGGAACTCATTGAATCCAAGCAGAGATACCCACATTGGAAAAAGCTAGTTTATGGGGTGTTCATGGCTAGTCACAAGTTGAAGCAGTATTTGTTTGGTCATCCCATCAATGTGGTCAGTTCTGCTCCCTTGGGGGATATTATTCAAAATAGAGAAGCCACAGGTCGGGTAGCCAAGTGGGCCATTGAGCCTGGACCCCATGGTTTGAAGTATCTGCCTCAGACAACTATCAAATCTCAAGTGCTTGTGGATTTCATTAACGATTGGACCAAGGTGCATATTCCTGAGGAGAAGCCGGATAGCACATATTGGACTATTCACTTTGATGGATCCAGGAAGTTGGGAGGCTCGGGGGCTGGAGTTGTTTTGACTTCCCCATGAGGTGATAATTTTTGTTATGTTTTAAGGTTGATGTTACCATGTACTAACAATGCAGCTGAGTACGAGGCCTTGCTCCATGGTCTTCGGATGGCTAAAGAGATGAATTTAAGCTGGGTAAGGTGTTTCGGCGACTTAGATTTGGTGGCTTAGCAAGTTTCAGGCACTTGGGATTCTAAAGACCCACTCATGGTGGCTTACCGCCGAGAGGAGGATGCTATTGCTGGTTATTTCAAAGGTTATCAAGTGGAACATGTTGATCGCAGGAAAAATGAGGCGGCTGATGCTTTGAGCCGGCTAGGGTCCCAACGTAAGCCGGTACCACCTAATGTTTTCCTTGATATTCTGCATAACCCTTCAGTTAAATTGCCTATGGAGGAAGATCTTGCTTTCCTGACCCGAAGGCGCAGTTAGTGGCGGCTCTTCATGTTATTCATGATTGGACAGTTCCATATTTGGCTTATATGACCCGGGGCGGGTTACCTGAAACTTTGGCCAGGCAGATAACCGACGGTCTAAGTCAATGACTATTGTCAATGGAGAGTTGCATCGCTGCAGTGTCACAGGGGTGTTTCAACGTTGTTTTTCTCTTGAGGAAGGCCGAGAGATTCGATGAGAGATTCATGAAGGAGATTGTGGTCATCATACCGACTCTAGGTCTCTCATAGCCAAGGATTTCCGACATGGGTTTTATTGGCTGACGGCTCAGGCTGATGTAGAGGATTTGGTCAGTAAATGTGATGGTTGTCAGAAATTTTCAAGGCGAGCTCATGTACCGGCTCAGGAATTGAGGATGATTCCAATTACTTGGTAGTTTGCAGTCTAGGGGCTTGATATGGTTGGACCGTTCAAAAGGTCCAAGGATAAAAGACCCACCTTTTGGTGGCGGTGACAAATTTACAAAGTGGGTTGAGGCAGAGCCGGTCAGTAAGTGTGACATGGTGACAACGATTCAATTCATCAAAAAGGTGATTTTCTGATTTGGCTATCCTCACAGCATTATAACCGATAATGGCACTAATCTGTCTAAAGGTGCTATGAAAGAATTCTGTCAACGAGAGCATATTCGTCTTGATGTATCATCAGTAGCTCACCCCAGTCCAATGGCAAAGCTGAAAGAGCCAATCAAGAAATTTTGAGAGGCATAAAACCCCGACTTATGGTCCTTTGCAGAGGACACCGGGTTGTTGGGTTGAGGAGTTACCTTCAGTGCTTTGGAGTATCAATACCACCCCAACAGATCTACGGGTTACACGCCTTTCTTCATGGTTTACGGAGCAGAGGCGGTTCTCCCTAGTGACATCCGTCACGACTCACCCCGTGTGGCGGCTTATGTTGAAGCTGATAATTAAAAAGCACATCAGGGCGATCTTGATTTGTTAGATGAGGAGCGTGACCATGTAGCGGCTCGTTCGATGATTTATCAGCAAGACCTGCGTCGTTATCATAGCAGTCGGGTTAAAACCATGACCTTTCAAGAATGAGATTTGGTGCTCCGGCTCATCCAGGCTCAAACTGATATGCACAAGCTATCCCCTCCTTGGGAAGGGCCCTTTGTGGTCAGCAAAAATCTGAACAACGGGTCATACTACCTTATCGATGTTCGAGACCACAAGGACTCACGCACGTTGGAGGAGGAGACCCGCATTCCGTGGAATATTGCTCATCTTCGGCCTTATTACACCTGAGCCACCGACTCTTGTGATGTACATACTTCTATCAATGTATATATATTATGATTCGTATAATAAAACCGGCATCCCTAATAATTTAGGGCCTTTGTCAATATGAGTCTTTGTTATCACTTCATATGGTCACTTGGGGGCTTCCTGCTTATTGTGCATAGCTATGACTACCTTATTGATCCGGCTTGTATGCCATGATTACAAAAAACTTGGGGGTTTCCTGCTTATTGAGCATAGATGTGACTACCCTATTGATCCGGCTTGAACGCCGTTGCTACTTGGAGGCTTGATGCCAGGTTTGTAGGGACCAAAGAGAGTTTGTTGCAGAGCACAACTCAAACATAGGTACCTTGCCCTGATGATTCTATATATATCACTTGGGGGCTCCCTATTCAGTGAACATAACTTTGATAACCCTTTTGATTGGCTTGAAACGCCAGGTGTATACACCAAAAAAATCCAGTTGATCATGCCTTGTACGTATGCCACTCCGCCCAGGTAGTCCTAGAATGACCCGCTAAACTCTTGACAGTCAATCTTATTAAGGCCCTGAACTTGTCAAGGTTAGAACGGTGGTTGGTCATGTGAGGCTTGGCTTACAAGGTCTGTATGAAGGATTAACTTAGTGGATGTGCAAGCCCATGAAAAGCACTTGATGATTTAGGCCTGGCCGCCTATGAAAGCCTCGATTTTTTGATTTGTTTTTGAACTTTGTTGGGGTTTACCTTTTTTGTGCTACTCTGATATATGGTTTAAAGTTGATTCAGGCTATATTGCCTTGATCTTTATGATTCATATTTGAATCTATTCGGAGTTTTGATAACCCGGCTTGGCTTTGGACATTAAGTCACCATGGTGTTGACTAAATGCTTGGAGTGCTGCACTTAAGTTTCTAGGATGTTACCCCTTGCTGTATATGGCGTTGTAAGCCGGCAGTATGAATAAATTGAACATGGTGTTGTGCTCTCAATCTTTGGGCTGTTACCCTTACTACACGTCGCATGATAAGCCGGCGGTGTGAACAAATATCACATGTATGATATTTATTTTGTTATGCTTATATGAGGTTTTGATAAACCTACCCTGGTTATGGATTATTCAGTCACCAATGGTTTGTTATATGGGGTAATGTGACCCGCCCAGGGGTAAACCGCCAGGGAACCTATTATCTGTTTATGTGCAGGAAAAATGATAAACATGGTCTCTATAACTGAGGCCATTATAAAGTTTAAGTGCCAGATCTTCAAACATCAGCTTGGCGGTTTAAGAGTATTATGCAAATCAACATGCACGATGGCATGACAGATCATTGTTTTTTAACTAGCCTATCACAAGGCATCGGACAACCCAAAAGAGTAAGTGTTTTTGAGACACACAGCATCCAAATGCTATGGCCGGTAAACCGGCTCATGAATTAAGACTTCTAGTCATGGTGGGTTGAAGCCTCCGGGTGATCCCGCGCTTCTTGTTCTTCTTCTTGGTTACCCATTTGCTGGATGCGCATGTCTGAACCCAGCTTGGCGCTTCGGGAGCCTGCATTATTAAAATTATTGGTGAACCGACAGATGATTATGATATACTATTGGTACAAAGGAGAGTAATTTTGCTACTTACTGAAGATGGCTGACGTCATGCTGTTGATTTGATGCTTTAAACCGGACAACTCGTCAATTACCGGTTTAAGGGCTTCTTCGGCATCCTCTGCTCTTTTTAATAGAGCTGCCTTCTAGGTCTCCCAGCCAGTTTTACCAGTATTGAAGTTTTGTTTGAACTGCTCAATGATTTCCAATGCAGTCCTCAGCTCTGATTTGGCATTTCAAGTCTCAGATTGTTGGGTTTCAATGTTGTCCCTTAGATCATTGACTTGGGATTCCTTCATGCTTAATTCAGCCTGCAACATGAATAAGACATGAAGCATTATGATCATATTATTTGAAGTCCCAAGCACAATACAAGTATTTTACTTGGCACTTGGGGGCTAATGCTTATTGCTCTTTTGAAAATAATTTTATGATGACCCAACTACACTGCTATGACTATAGTCGACTCATGGGGGTTACACAACTGGATTTTATTCATAGTAATGGTGATAAGGCCCGACTTATTCGTGATGATTAAGCCGGCCCTTGGGGGCTACAGGTGGAAATTTGATTGTTATTACTTTTAGTTCTGGCTTAACTTGTCAGTGTAAGCCGACCCCAGCGAGCTATTTACGTGAAATTAAAATTCGTATTTTGAAGACCCGGCTTTAGCTATACAGCTTAAGCTGGCCCTTGGGGGCTACTTGTTGATTTTGCAGTTCTAACAGGCTATGACATGGATATCAAGTTCAATAAGAATGTTTAAAGTCTACATCATATTCAAGTTTATCATATCCAGTAGACTTGGTGGCTGACAGATATTTATATGTGGAGAAGATGATAATGTTTACCTCAAAGCGCTCCTTCATCAGGTTGACCAAGCCGGCTTCAAAGTCGCGGCTGATGTGGAGGCGGTTCAAATAGCCTGCATGAAGCTCCGGGGCATTAAATTGAGCATAGTTCTCCAAATCCAAAGTCCACTTGCCCTTATCAACACCAGAAAATTCTTATTTGGCACTATGTTTTGATAGGACAGTGGGGTTGCCTAGGGCTTTGTAAGCCGTCCCAGTAATCATTATGTCCTCAGTTTCGGTAGCTGGTTGAGCGGGGCTGGGCAGTTTATCATTTACCGGGTCAATGTCCATGGTGTCTTTAGTGACAGGGTGTTCCTCTGGAGGGGGAGGGGGTCATCCATAGCAGCTTATGAAACTTGATGCAAAGTCTTAGATATGGCATGATTCTCCGGATCAATAGTCTTGGGCTCTTTAGCCAGTTTATCAGTTTTCTGCTTCTTGCTGGGCTTTGTCATAGCGCTGAAAAGGAAATACAAGATAGAGTTAATCTGACAATTAAATGCATGATTCAAAGTGGATATTTTAACATTCTTACCTAGGCACAGTCTTGAAGACTGGGATTTGAGTTCCCGTTGAGTCATCGGAGGAGGAGTGAGATGTTCCCTGATAATTTGAGTTGGAAGGGTTATGAGGTTAACGAAAATGACCCACCTTGGGATAAGCTAAGTTAGAAATTTGTGAAACTTCAGCATAATGCTTGCGAGGAACTGGTGTGTTGGGTAAGCCGGAGGATAAAACCCCACCGCCGCTACTCCGGGTTGTGCGGCGAGTTTCATGCTACTGTTTCTTCAAAATAAAGTTGGGATCCAAGTAAGCTAAAGGGTGAGAAAATCTTACGTTCCGGCTTGCTTGTCGATTTCTCTGTGTTGGCAGAGGTTCTGACCCGGAGGAAAGAGTAATCACCTCTTCATCATCTGCATGGCTGGCCTCCGCATCATCCTGATAATGGTAATTGTCAATAAGATGCATAAAAAATGAACCAAGGGAGTCAAGTTCTACCTCCGACTCATCATCATCATCATAATCATCCAAGTTGAATAACTCGGCGGGATTGGTCTTTTTCTTGGTAGGCTTTTTTGTAGCCTTGGTCATTGTCCGACTTTTCTTGGTCGGCTTATCCTGCAACTTCTTACTCCAAAAAGGTGAATCGGCCTACAAAAAATTAAATGGGTATGAAAAAGCAATCTAAGTGAAGGTATGATTCAATTGTGAAGTTAGTTAAAAACTTACAGCTGGCGGTTTCTTAAGAACGTAGAAGGGATTCAATCTGATTTTACTGTAGTCTTCCAAGCTCTCATTTAACAGAGACTTGGTCATATTGTTGATGTCTTCGTCAGTCAATTCAATCTGACAGTGGCATTGAGGATATTTTAACTCGCTAGTGTACTCGCACATTAAGCCGGAGCGGCGGCTTAAGGGCAAGACTCTCTAGGCGACCCAGCATCGAACCAGATCGATTCTAGTCAAGCCGTTCGCCATCAAGGCTCGGATCATTGAAAATACTAGCATATATTTCTTCCTTCTGCTGTACTGATGCGATCTGGAAAAGGATGCCTATTGCTAAGCTGACTGGCGCGATAACCCGGCAAAGGATTTTCCCCTTCTGGAGAAGTGTCTTTGCTATAAAATCAGGTTTGGTTCCAGTCTTTGGGATGACTGTGTAGAGTGGCGGTTGAGAAAGTGGCTTCTTTCTATCGATGTATAGGAATGCTGCCTAACTCTAGGCTGGGCCCGTCTGTGAACTCATTCTACCGGTTTGAATAATAAAATTCCCTGGATAGTTCTACGGTGGGCTCCTGTTGAAGGTACACCTCACAGAATACTTGAAAGTTACAGATGTTTGAAATGAAATTTGGTCCAATATCTTGTGGATGGAGCTTGAAAAAATGTAGCACATCGTGGAAGAATTTTGAGCCAGGAGGGCTGAAGCCTTGGAGCATGTGATCAATGAAGACAATTACTTCACCATCCTTGGGCTCAGGAGGGGTTTCAGCGCCTGGGACCCTCCAATGGATGACATCTTTTTTGGCCAGGACGCCTATGTGAACATATTCGTTCAATTCTTCCTCGGTGACCCAGGAAACAACCCAGTTGCATGCAATGACAATCTTGCCCATTTTGAGGATGAAGGTATAAAAGAAAGAAATATTGTCGGTTTAAGACTATACTGTTAAGCTGGACCATTGATTCAAAAAGTAAAGCGCTATAAACGACCAATGTTTTTATGCCGGAAGATGAACATTGAAGGACGAGGATATTCATAGTTGTGGCTTAAAATGGGACTAATGACACCTGCTCGGTTAAGAATCATACTGTTAAGCCGGCGAGAGTTTAAGGGTTAAATACATTGTGCAGAACCGAATTATGAGGATGAATAAGTAAGCATGGTTAAACCAGGGAATGTTACCAGGTTGTACATGTTATAAATCATATGATGGCGGCTTAAATAGGGCCTAATGTTATATGGCGGGTCACGGTTTTGGTATAAGCCGCCATGGCAGTGCTTCTGATCTATCAGTAAATATTTGGCTAAGTGCTGGACAAAGAAGATTCTATAATTTTGGATCTACCGCAGTTTGGAAAAGAAAAATAAATTCAAAACCTAAAAGTTGTGACAGTGGAGGAACTTGTTTGCTTGAGGGTTTTCTATAAGAAAGACAACTCCCATGATTAAGAGGAAGCGTTAAACTACTTCCGCATAGTTTCTGTGGTGGTTTCAGATCAAACTGGGGACGCTATGGAGGAGCAGTGAAGAATGGCGATGAACACCGACGAACAAAGTAAACCCTAATGCAGATCTGAGGTATAAGGAGATGAGTACTTACAGACGCTGATGGACAACGGTGGCGCACCAGCGTTCTCTGGTCTAGTCAGGTTGATGCAGTGGATGGAGGTCGACGGCGGCGGAACTCAAGCGCGTGCGGGGCGTTGCAGAGAAGAAGACAAAGACGAGGAGGTAAAGGGGGGAAATGAAAAGGACCCCCATCCTTATTTATAAGAGTATGGATACAAGGCATGTGCAGGAATCGAGGAGGCCAAAATCATCATATGGCTATATGGGCGCTTCGATTTTCAAGATGTTCATTAAAAGATAAAGATCTGTTGAGATACTCTGGGCTTCGTGCGAAGTTAATGTAAAATGACGTCATGGCAGGTTAACATGATTTTGTGAGCTGACCTCATGGTGGGTTATAACAGGTTCATGAAAATTGACGATGCAAGTTTTCTGCTAAGTCAAGTATTGAAGATTGATGTGAACAAGTTCAAATCAACCTGGGGCCTAATGTTGGGGATATAACTATTGGGTATGACCCACCTAGGAGGGGCCGGGTCATTCCACTGGCGACTTAAGAAGAGAATGCCCAAGAGGACGGTCAGGATGGCGGTCCATAGAGCAAGCTTATTGAAAGCCCAAGGCCCGGAGGTGACTTGAGGCCCATGGGTATGAACAGCCATATTGTGTAACTTGTATTATAAGGCAAGCTTAGTTAGTTACCGGGCTGGACACGTTGTGTATGAGCCGGCCGGGATTCCGTAAGCCGCCGGGCATCAACCTGTGTATATAAAGGGGAGACCCGACGGCGGGTTAAGACAAGAAACAACAAGTCGAGAACTAGGTCAAGAGTATCCGCTCCCTAGTAATCGAAACCCATGCATTTCAACCTAAAGAAGGAGTATGCTATTACCTCATTAAGAGGGGCCGAACTTGGGTAAACTCTCTGTGTCCTTTGTCCCGTTTAACCCCTTCATGCTAACTACGTCGCAATGGCTCCACACCTAAGTCGTTTTTCTAGGACATCTGCCGTGTTAAGTCCACGACACTCTCCTTCCCCTGATGTCGCTTGAAGCCACGTAGGTATTTCCCCAAAGAGGAAGGGATGATGCAGCACAAAGGCGGTAGGTATTTCCCTCAGATATGAAACCAAGGTTACACTACTAGGGAAAACCTTATACACAGAATATTAGCAGTAGCGCTTGTTAAAAAGGGCGCTAGTGCTAAATAGCAGTAGCGCGTGCGGTTTAAACACACTACAGATATGCACGTAGCAGTAGCGCGTCCCCAATTAAATGCGCTACTACTAAAACTCTCACTACTGAGCCGATAGGCTACATTTAGTAGTAGCGGTCTTTTAGAAACAACACTGTTTCTAAGCTTGTTGTAGTAGTGTGTTTTGCTCAGAGAGCTCTACTGCTAATTAAAGGAAAATAAAATGTAAAACATATAGAAAAATAAATGAAAATGAAAGAAATAGAAAAAGGGGAAGGAAAAAAAGAAAATGTGAAGGAAAACAAATGAAAAAGGAAAACAAATGAAAATGTTGTAGCAGCAGCGCGCTTTCCGAAAACGCGGTATAGCTAACTTAGCAGTAGTGCGTTGTGTGAGCCAGCGCTATAGCTAAGCTAGCTATAGCTAATGTAGCAGCAATGCTTTTCCTGGAACGTGCTACTACTACTTTTGACTTAACCGCATGCTCCTTCTTCCCCATGGACACTTCCCGCAAATCGAACTCATTCGCTCATGCCGCCGTCGTCGCCCTGCGTCGCCGTCGGCCGCCGCGTGCTCTCCCGCCGCCCTCCGCACGCCCCGACCCCGACCTCGACGCTGCTATCGGTGTCAAAACCGGCGGATCTCGGGTAGGGGGTCCCGAACTGTGCATCTAAGGTTGATGGTAACAGGAGACAAGGGACACGATGTTACCCAGGTTCGGGCCCTCTCTATGGAGGTAATACCCTACCTCCTGCTTGATTGATCTTGATGAATATGAGTATTACAAGAGTTGATCTACCTCGAGATCGTAATGGCTAAAACCCAAGAAGTCTAGCCTATCTGATTATGATTCTGCCTCTACGGACTAACCCCTCCGGTTTATATAGATACCGGAAGGGACTAGGGTTATACAAAGTCGGTTACAGAGAAATGAATCTTCATATCCGAACACCAAGCTTGCCATCCACGCCAAGGAGAGTCCCATCCGGACACGGGTGAGAGTCTCCAGTCTTGTATCTTCATAGCCCATTAGTCCGGCCCATGTCCAACAAGTCGGCCGCCCAAGGACCCCTTAGTACATGACTCCCTCAATAGCCCTTGAACCAGGCTTCAATGACGAGGTGTCCGGCGCGCAGATTGTCTTCGGCATTGCAAGGCGGGTTCCTCCTTCGAATACTTCAACACAGTCTTCGAACACAAGGAACATATACGGATATATAAAACAAGCACCACACAAAACCGCAGAGAGTATAATATTCCACGAGTCCAATCCACTGACAACATTTTGTAGCATGACACCACATCACCACCCGGTCATTATTTCGAACCGTTTTTCGGCTCGCCGCTTCATATTTCGAGATGCGGTTTTACTGGCATGTCTTGTCAAAGCGGAGATCGTGTCCCCTTATTGCGAGATTCTCATCAATGCGGGCATGGGTAATCCAACCGTGCCGTGTGCACGGCCCTTGGGAAACAGGTGAGTTTTTAGGCTAGTGGGGAGGCACTTGATATTCGTTGCCTTTATAATGGGATAAGGACTCACCCCCTTTCACCCACGCCTTCTCTCTCTCTCTGCCCATCCATCCTCGAGCTCCAGCGCCCAAGCTTCTATCCTTTTCGCCTCCATAAAGCACTCCAACCATGTCCGAATCTGGAGCGCAAGGCAAATGGATGGTGTCCTCCATCAAGGAGAAGGACATCACCCTGCTCCGCGACGCCACTTGGGCCGCGGCTCACCTCCTGGCTAGAGAAGGGCCTAAATTGGGTTTCGTCAGATGAGCTGACAACGCTACAGACGCGCATCCAGCGCATGGTGGACAAGAACGTCAAACTTGTCAACGTGATTCAAGTGATGCTCGCTCACTGGATCCTGCCATGCCAACGCCGGACTTGCCACTTGTGGGAGTTTGATCCGGCTAGGCATCAGACCTTGCAATAGTTCTTCGGCACTACGCACGAGGACATCTGGAAGGTGCTCTTCAAGGCCAACGAAATGTGGCCAGCGATGGCCGAAGACCGCGGACATGACCTAGCCCATCCCACCAGTGCGGTAAGTTTTCCGTATTTCAAGGTGTACCCTTTACTTGCAGTACTGGAGGAAGATGTCTAAACATCCCTATTTGTTTTTCAGGGCTGGACAAAGAAGGCGGAGCGGATTCAGTGTCCGGCTCCGCTGCCCGAAGAACCAGCTATCTCGCTTTTGACGAAGATGCTGGTTCCGGTGCCCTATCAAGCGCCGGAGAAGACGGCCAAGAAGAACGCCAAGGGGACCAGGGGTGGTCTCCACCATAAGGGCACTTCGGACGTGACGTCCGAAGACGCCGACACCCACTCTCCTCCCGCCATCGACGATGAGGGAGAGGAGGAAAGCAATTCTCCCCCTGAGGGGGGAAGGAAGAAAAGGGTGGCCTCCACACAATTGGAGGCAGAGGCATCCAAGAAAGGGAAGGCCTCCGCTGCGGACAACCCCGTGTGGGATGTTGATAACAACACAGAACGGTGCCCCCGAGATAAGCCCCTGGCCGAGTCGTGAGTATTCAAAGACCCCCACACATTCATATATTAGCCTCTTTATCATAATTTTAACATATTGAATCATGTACTTGCAGTCCGGCTCGTTCCACCCTCAAGCGATCCTTGTCTTCGGGGAACTCGCTGGACCTGAAGGTGATGGACAGTGGGTCCCTTCCAGCGGCCTCCTCTCCCAGGGCCATGGATGACACCGAGGTGTTGTCCCGAAGGATCCCAGGCCAGGGAGAGACGCAAGGGGCCATCAGGGCAGTGCCAGAGGGAGAGACCTCGGCCGTCGGACACGGGGAGGGGGGGTGGGAGCAGATGCCCATGGAGACCGGCGATGGGGGCCATGTCCAATTCGGCCCCCAGCCGAATATGGTCTCGGAGACCTATACGGCTCCGGAATCCGGCAAGTAGCCTCCTGCGAAAGAAGGAGGCATACCTATTCCACCAGTGACCTCTTTCCAACCAGAGGCACCGGATACTCTACTGGAAGTGCTGCAAAGTGCTTCCATCATCGAGGAACACCGTACCCTCATGGGTGCGGTGATTCAGAAGATTCAGTCCGCGTAGAGAGGACTGACCGAAGCCTGCGCAAGCCTTCTAACAGGCTTTGAGGTAAGCGCTGCATTTATGTGAAAAGAAAGTTACAGTATAGACAGTAGCCCCTGAGACTCTGTCCAGTGTTCGGAAGGAAAAGCCGAACAGAGGGTCAAATAGTTTTTCGCAGGAGACTAACCATATATGTCTTTGTGAATAAGCAAGCGTTGCTGCTAGCCGCGACTTCTCAGGCTGCTGAAGTCTCTGGACTGAAGCAGAGGCTGGAGCGGACTGAGGAAGAGCCCGGCCGTGCGAAAAAGCAACTGGAGGACACCCAAGGTATGTAATGACCTTGTGTATGTCCAGAAGGTATGAATGATGTGAGCTGATCATAGTACCATGATATTTATTACGGGCGGCGACCAAAGTGGAGGCCCTCGAGAAGGCGCTGGCAGAGGCCAAGGAGAGAGTGGCAAAGGAACAAGCCGCTCGTGAGAAATACGAGGCCAGGGTTAGCGAGGTCTAGCAGGAGCTCTAGGATGCTGTGCAAAAATGTGAGTCCTTGGAGCGCCAGAATGCGGACCAAGAGTCTGAACTCGCTAAGGCCAGCCAAAGGGTGCAAGAAGCCTGGACCGAAGCCCAAGGCGCCCTCCAAGAAATTCAAGAGGCCAAGAAAATCACGGCGAGTAAGGCTTTCATTATGCAAAGCAAGTATGGGAAGAAGAGGTATCTCTTTCTGACCCAGATTTGGAGTTCTCCAGGGGCGTTTGCGGTTCTGCCGCGCAGTGTTTCTGACGCTGCAGAATTCTTCTGAGCCGAAGAGGAGAGCTCGACGGAGAAGCTGTTCTAGTCGCAATACCTTGCGCCAGAACATCCGGTGCCCTTTAGCGACCAGCTGAAACAGTTGGTCGAGATGCATAGGGTGGCCGAACTAGCCATGAAGGATTTAATAATCCGGCTATGGCCTGTGGAAGCTATTCCCGACAGCTACTTTAGACTCGTGAAGCGGCTGGTCAATGCCTGATAACCACAAGTATAGGGGATCGCAGCAGTTTTCAAGGGTAGAGTATTCAACCCAAATTTATTGATTCGACACAAGGGGAGCCAAAGAATATTCTCAAGTATTAGCAGCTGAGTTGTCAATTCAACCACACCTGGAAACTTAATATCTGCATCAAAGTGTTTAGTAGCAAAGTAATATGATAGTGGTGATAATGGTAACAATAGGTAACAGTAGTAAAAGTAATGTTTTTGGTATTTTGTAGTGATGATAGCAAATAGCAACGGGAAAGTAAATAAGCGAAGAACAATATATGGAAAGCTCGTAGGCAATGGATCGGTGATGGAGAATTATGCCGGATGCGGTTCATCATGTAACAGTCATAACCTAGGGTGACACAGAACTAGCTCCAGTTCATTTATATAATGTAGGCGTGTATTTCGAACATAGTCATACGTGCTTATGGAAAAGAACTTGCATGACATCATTTGTCCTACCCTCCCGTGGCGGCGGGGTCCTTACGGAAACTAAGGGATATTAAGGCCTCCTTTAAATAGAGAACAGGAACAAAGCATTAACACATAGTGAATACATGAACTCCTCAAACTACGGTCATCACCGGTAAGTATCCCGATTATTGTCACTTCGGGGTTAACGGATCATAACACATAATAGGTGACTATAGACTTGCAAGATAGGATCAAGAACACTCATATATTGATGAAAACATAATAGGTTCAGATCTGAAATCATGGCACTTGGGCCCTAGTGACAAGCATTAAGCATAGCAAAGTCATAGCAACAGCAATCTCAGAACATAGTGGACACTAGGGATCAAACCCTAACAAAACTAACTCGATTACATGATAGATCCCATCCAACCCATCACCGTCCAGCAAGCCTATGATGGAATTACTCATGCACGGCGGTGAGCATCATGAAATTGGTGATGGAGGATGGTTGATGATGATGATGGCGATGGATTCCCCTCTCTGGAGCTCCGAACGGACTCTAGATCAGCCCTCCCGATAGGTTTTAGGGCTTGGCGGCGGCTCCGTATCATAAAACGCGATGATTTCATCTCCCTGATTTTTTTCTCATCGAAAATCAATATATGGAGGTGGAGTTGGAGTCGGAGACGCAACAGGGGGCCCATGAGGTAGGGGGGCGCGCCCTAGGGCGGCAGGCGTGCCCCCCACCCTCGTGGAGAGACGGTGGGCCCCCTGGCCTTCATCTTTGGCAGGTATTTTTCTTATTTTCTGAAAAGTGGCTCCGTGAAGTATCAGGTAATTCCGAGAACGTTTGCTCCTGCACATAAATAACACCATGGTAATTCTGCTGAAAACAACGTTAGTCCGGGTTAGTTCCATTCAAATCACGCATGTTAGAGTCCAAAACAAGGGCAAAAGTGTTTGGAAAAGTAGATACGTTGGAGATGTATCAATGCCTACCCTCGGCTTGACGCCATCAAGCGATCGGTCTGGATAGAAGGTGCGCGGATGGCCTTCGCCCGTGTCAAGATACAGTGGGCGAAGATGGACGCCGTCAAGCTCGTGACCGAAGGACCGCCCGCGGGCAAGGAGCACTGCACGCCCGAGCGGTATTTTGAAGATGTTCTGAAGGGATCCCGCATTGTAGCAGAGCAATGTGCTAAGGACATCATTTTTGAATGAATACATTCATGTTATCCCGTCCTGTATGATGAAAACAAGGCTGATATGTAATATAATGCTTTGATGTTTATTATTTAAAGTTTTACCTCCTGTGCGGCCATTTTATCAAGTCTGAGAGTTGGCCAGTCGTCGGCTTCAGTCCCCACGTAGGTAGTATGGGGGTGTTCTGGATGAATTTAAACACTCTTTATCCAAGAGTTTGGTCCTTGAAGGAGGTGTTTAGCGCAACGAACCAGGCAATCGGACTATGTGGCTTTATCACCCTCACTTAGCCATAGGAGTTTGAAAATAAAAATGTAGGCGGAGCCCCTAGTATTCGAACTAGGGTGTTGTAAACACCTGATCGGATAAGAACCGATTTGTCACATAATGCGGGAAAAATCACTAAAGATTTGAAACCTCTGAAGAGCTGACCGGCTCTCGCCGTATCATGATAGTCAGTTTTCGGCTTTCTCTACTAAGGTGCTCACCAGGATAAACCAGGACACAATCACAGTAGTTCTCCCTTTACTACCCTAGCCGATATAGCCGAACATAAGGTAGTAAGCACAGGAGCCGGGCAACCCAACTATTGACCAAAGACATGATTCAGAGCCAATGCATATAATGCTAAGTTCGGGGTGCCGAACTATACTGTAGAAGTGTTCAGACTTGTTGCCATAGTGTGGGGCGCAATAAAGCCCCTGGCGAATTACTGCGTACCAAGGTGTACGGATGCAAATAAAAGTGGCGAAATAAAAAAACAAAGTATTAAGCTAGTGCCACATATGTTGGGCCGCAGACTGTTTCCATTATAATTTTGATTAATACGTCAAAGCGTACTTGAACAAATAGCGCGATAAGCAAAAGTGGCTATTTAACATGCCAAGACCAAGGGGGAGCTGCGTACGGGTCATGAAAAGAGGTAGAATGATAGCTAAGAAGGACATCTAGAGATTCCCCCATACGTCTGTGCTACTTGTGTAGCGACCCGACCTCAGATGGTCAAGTGTCTGTGCTTCAGTGTCATCCCTGGATCGGTAATGCTGACACACACAGTACTCGAAGGATTTAAAATAGAGTAGCAATCACACACTTATTACATCGAATGTCTCAAGAGAGAACTTATTACAATAATATGGCTTAAGGCCATCTAATACGATAACAGCGGAAGGCTTGGAAGATAAAGTGAGTCCATCAACTCCAACGGCATAACTGAGCTGCACGGCAACGACCTAACGAACCTTACTCCTCATCTAAAAAGTCTGCAACATAATACGTTGCAGCCCGAAACGGGTCAGCACATTGAATATGCTGGCAAAGTAACACAGTAGAGAAAGAACAAAATAATGCTATCACTACATGCATATTTGGCTGGTGAAAAGCTCTATGGTTACAGTTTTGCGAAAAGCCAATTTTTCCCTACAACAAAGCCAACTTTTACTATCATGGTAGCTGAAACATCATTGAGAAGGTTCCTCAAACTCAATCCCAATTAAAGTGATTAACAACCCAACAATATTAATTAAACATGATGAGATACATGTGATAACCCAAGTACTAGATACTCAAGAATTGTCCATAACCGGGGACACGGCTAACCATGATTAGATTGTACACTCTACAGAGGTTTGCGCACTTTTCCCCACAAGACTCGATCTCCTCCGTTGGATTTCTCGCACTACAGGGTGTTTGAGAAACGGATGACCGAGACCAAACCAAACCTACATCCCACTACCTGCTGATCTGCCTCTTCAAGAGCTTCACGTAACTTACTCAACTATGCTAGAGCCCATAATAGCTTCTGGCTGCACACGGAAGTTTCTAGCATGAATCATCTCAGTTCCCTTTGAGCCTGGGTGGCGGTCCATAGGAAGATCACACGGGTACTCTGGGATTTCCAAAAATAAAGGCAACACTGGGTACTCCAGGTGCCTCAATCCACCCAGTTGTTTGATTAAGTTGCCACCTTAAGTTGAACCATTAATTTAACAATCTCACATCTGTCATGGATTTCACTCAAACCCAAACCACGTCTACGAGCATAGCATAGTAATATAAGCAACACGTAGAGTAACTCCCAGGGGTTTGAATGTAACAGGGCAATAGGTTCTACCTCATCAAGTACTTCCCAACCCACAAGTTAATGACGTCCTAATCATGCAATGTTTGAGGATTGGAACTAATGCATAAAAACTGGGTGATAAAGGGGTATGATCAAAGTGTTACTTGCCTTGCTGATGATCTGCGAAACCTAGGGACTCGTAGTAGCACGCTTCGCACTCCGGTGTTCTATCGCAAGCAAACAGTAGGATACATAAGTAACAAGCAATGATGCACAAGCAAAACTAAAATAAAAGAGGTTGACCAGAAAGTTCAAGTTAAGAACTCTGGTTTGCAAAAAGAATCAAATCAAATGGAGCAACGAAACTCAAACGGCGAAAGAGAGAAGCTTTGTTTACTAATCTGAAACTAGGTCAAATTTTACAGTAGAGAAAACTTGTTTGAGTTGGTTAAACGGAAAGAGGGTTTCGAGACGAAACTCCAGGTGCTTGAATCGCCTGAT
This sequence comes from Triticum urartu, assembly GCF_003073215.2. NCBI lineage: Eukaryota > Viridiplantae > Streptophyta > Magnoliopsida > Poales > Poaceae > Triticum > Triticum urartu. The sequence continues at coordinate 382,684,885 of NC_053028.1, forward strand.
TCCGACTAACGAGCGAAAAGATAAACATAAACTAAGATCGGACCAGAAATCGCGATCAGAAAAAATCATGGATTAAATCCGATAAAAGAAAACTGACGAACAGACTAACGAACGAGCGTTCGTTAGTTGTATCTAACGGCCGAAGAACCATTCGTTAAAACGAACGTTCGGACGAACGTCCGCTAACTAGAAGAACCAAGAAAAACCAGCGATAAAAAAAACGAATCTATGGTTTTCAGAAAACCCGAACGGTTTTAGAAAGAAAAACCGGCGGCGGATCCGGCGGCTACCTCCGGCGAGGGGCTCCGGCGGGGCAGGGTGCGGGCGGCGGGGCGGCGGCTTGCTTGGGCGAGGGGCGGCTCAGCGGCGGCAGCAAGCAGCGGCGGCGGGGCTTGGTTGCGGCTGCGGCTTGGGGTGGCGGGGCAAGCGCGGCGGGGTGGCGGTTTGGGTGACGGGGTGGCGGCTTATAAAGGGGGCGGGGGCGGCGGCTTGCTTGGGTGAGGGGGCGCCCGGGGAGGAGTCCGAGCCGGACTCTCCTCGGCGTTTGTGCCGGGCACGGAGGCGCGGGCGAGGGAGGCGGTGGCGTGGGCGGGCCAGCCTAGCTCGGCTGGGCCTTAGGCCCAGCCGGGCGCGGGAACTCTTTTTTTAAATAATTTTGCCGACGGAAATAAAATCCTAGAAAAATAAATAAAAATCTAAAAATGCCAAAATAAATTTTCACCGTCTAAATAAAATATTTAGAACGAGATGAACATTTTCTTGGCCCTAAAATGCAATTTTGAAAACGTGCAATTTTTTTTCTAATGCAACAAAATTGCTATAAAATCCAAATGGAACAAATATTTGATTTTAATATTTTTCCTCCAACATTTCATTTATTTTGGAGAAGTCATCTTATCTCCTCTCTTGTATTTTAATATGAAATATTTTCGGAGAGAAAAATAATTAAAACCAAAATCCTCGTTTCAAAATTTGATAAAAGAATCAAATATGAAAACCGGGAAATCCCCAACTCTCTCCATGGGTCCTTGAGTTGCTTAGGATTTCGAGGATTACGGAACGGAAAGCAATAAAACCTGATATGCAATGATGATCTAATGTATAACATTCCAAATTGAAAATTTGGGATGTTACAAACCTACCCCCCTTAAGATGAATCTCGCCCTCGAGATTTGGGCTGGCTAGAAAATAGGTGCGGGTGGTCTTTGCGGAGATCATCCTCTCGTTCCCAGGTGGCTTCGTCCTCGGTATGGTGGCTCCACTAAACTTTAAAAAACTTGATAACCTTACTTCGGGTGATTCTACTGGAAAACTCAAGAATCTTAACTGGTTTCTCCTCATAAGTCAAATCACTGTCCAACTGAATCGCCTCCAGGGGTACTGTATCTCTTAGCGGTATATCTGCCATCTCGGCATGACACTTCTTCAGCTGTGAAACGTGGAACACATCGTGGACTCCTGACAATCCCTCAGGAAACTCCAACTTGTAGGCAACTTCTCCCATCTGTTGTAAAATGTGATACGGTCCTACAAATCTCGGGGCTAACTTTCCTTTAACTCCAAAAAGTTTCACTCCTCGCAAGGGCGATACTCGCAGATATGCTGTGTCTCCAATTTCGTAGATTACCTCCTTGCATTTTGAGTCTGCATAACTCTTCTGCCTGGACTGAGAAATCTTCAATCGGTCTCGGATCAATTTTACCTTCTCCTCAGACTCCTTGATCAAGTCTGGTCCAAACAACTGTCGGTCTCCTACCTCGTCCCATATTAACAGTGTTCTGCATCTTCGTCTATACAGGGCTTCAAACGGTGCCATCTTCAAACTGGCTTGATAGCTATTGTTGTAGGAAAACTCTGCATACGGCAAATTGTCACCCCAACTAGATCCATAATCTAGCGCACATGCTCTCAACATGTCCTCCAAAATTTGGTTCACCCTATCGGTCTGTCCATCTGTTTGCGGGTGAAAAGCTGTACTGAACTCTAACCTTGTTCCCAAAGTCTGATGTAACTGATGCCAGAACTTTGAAGTAAAATGTGTTCCTCTATCTGATACAATGGTCCTCGGAACTCCATGCAGACATACGATCCTGGACATATATATCTTGGCCAACTTTGCACTTGTATAGGTGGTTTTCACTGGGATGAAGTGAGCTACTTTGGTCAAGCGATTAACTACTACCCATATGGAATTGTATCCTGCTTTGGTCCTGGGCAATCGGGTGATAAAGTCCATGCCCAGTATATCCCACTTCCATTCGGGTATCGGCATAGGCTGTAACAGTCCTGCTGGCTTCTGATGTTCTGCCTCAACTCTCTGACATACATCACATACGGCGACATACTCGGCAATATCCTTCTTCATACCGGTCCACTAGAAACGTTCCTTCAAATCCAAATACATCTTGGTGTTTCCGGGGTGTATCAAGTATGGTGAGTCATGGGCCTCTTGAAGTATTAACTTCCTGATCTCCTGGTTATTGGGCACATAAACTCGGTCCTCAAACCATAGGGTATCGTGCTCATCTTCACGAAAACCTTTGGCCTTTCCTTTGCTCATCTTCTCCTTTATCTCAGCAATCTCCTTGTCCTCTTTCTGGGCTTCCCGAATCTTGTCCAGCAATGTCAACTGGACCTCCATTGTTGCAATAAATCTTCTAGGAACAATCTCCAATTGAAGTTCCATGATGTCCTCTGCTAATTCCTTCGGCAGTCCCCTACTTTCAAGGATATTAGCATAACTCTTCCGGCTCAAAGCGTCTGCTATGACATTGGCCTTTCCTGGATGATAGTGTAGTTTCATGTCATAATCCTTTATAAGCCCCAACCATCTCCTCTGTCGAAGGTTCAGTTCCTTCTGGGTGAAAATGTATTTCAAACTCATATGGTCTGTGTACACATCACAATGGTTTCCAATAAGGTAATGTCTCCAGGTCTTCAATGCATGCACTACGGTTGCTAACTCCAAATCATGCGTGGCATAGTTCAACTCATGAGGTTTTAGTTGTCGTGAGGCATACGAAACAACTCTCCCGTCCAGCATAAGCACATATCCAAGTCTTAAGCGTGATGCATCGCAGTACACTTGGAACTCCTTATGTATATCTGGCAGTGTTAGCACTGGCGCTGTAGTCAAACATTTCTTCAATTCCTAGAAACTTGCCTCGCAATCTTCTGTCCATTTAAACTTAGTATCCTTCTTCAACAGTTCAGTCATTGGCTTTGCAATCTTGGAAAAATTCTCGATGAATCTTCGGTAGTATCCTGCGAGTCCAAGAAAACTGCGGATCTCGCTAACTGAAATGGGTGCCAACCATTCAGTGACTGACTGAATTTTGCTGGGGTATACTGCTATACCTTCTCCCGATATAACATGTCCAAGGAACCCGACTTCCTTCAACCAAAATTCGCATTTGCTAAACTTAGCATACAACTGGTGTTCCCTGAGTTCCTCGAGAACTAAGCGCAAATGCTCCTTGTGCTCCTCCTCGTTCTTCGAGTATACCATAATATCATCAATAAACACCACAACAAACTTGTCCAAATACTCCATGAACACCTTGTTCATCATGCTCATGAAATAGGCAGGGGCGTTAGTCAGTCCAAATGACATGACCGTGTACTCGTATAATCCATATCGTGTTGTGAATGCTGTCTTCGGTATGTCCTTCTCTCATATCTTCAACTGATGATACCCCGATCGCAAATCGATCTTCAAAAACACTTTAGCTCCTAGTAACTGATCAAACAGATCGTTGATCATCGGCAGTGGGTACTTGTTCTTAATCGTCACTTCATTTAATGCTCGATAATCAACAACCATCCTTAGGGATTTATCCTTCTTCTCAACCAAAAGTACTGGGGCTCCCCAAGGTGATGAACTTCTTCGGATGTATCCTTTCTCCAATAATTCCTTGATCTGTTTCTTAATTTCTTCCAGATCATTTGCGGGCATCCGATAGGGTCTCTTGGATATTGGTCCTGTACTTGGCAAAAGCTCTATCAAAAACTCAATGTCTCTATCCGGTGGCATGCCTGGTAACTCCTCTGGAAAAACATCCGGGTAATCCTTCACTACAGGCACTTCCTCCTGAATAACTCCCATAAGGGCATTCACTTGACTCCTCCTAGGCACATGCCTAGATACATACTTAATCCTTTTTCCTTCCAGGGTGGTGAGATAAATCGACTAACTAGCACAGTCAATGCTTCCTCAAAACTTTGACATCTAGTCCATACCCAATATCACATCCAGTCCTTGTGACTCCAAGATAATTAGGTCAGACGGAAAAACATGTGTACCAATGGTTAAGTGTATCTGGTCACACCATCGGCTGGCCATATACTCTACTCCAGGTGAACTTACTAAAAGAGGGGTCCTAAGGGTTTGGGTTGGTAGTTTAAACTTATCCACGAATCCCCTTGATATGTATGAATGTGATGCACCAGTATCGAAAAGAACAAGAGCGGTAAATGACTTAACCAAAAACTTACCTATTACCGCATCTGGCTACTCTTCAACCTCCTCCACGTTAACGTGGTTCACTTGTCCTTTGTTGAATGGATTTGGCTTCTTCCCAGCGCTCCCATTTCCATTTGCATTCATTCCTTCGGGGCACTCCGTGGCGTAGTGTCCAGTCTTCCCGCACTTGAAACACGTAACATGCCTTAAGTCCCTTTTGGCGGGTGTGGCTGGGTTGGGGCGGTTATGATTTTTGTTTGTTCCGTTCCCATTCCCATTCTTAGAACCATTGTGGTTATGCGATCCTCCTCCAGTGTGGCTGTGACCTCCATGGTTATGAACAAGTCCTCCCGAGTTCGGGGTTAGGCAAGGTTTCTGCTGAGCTCCTGAGTTATACTTCCCTTGTCCATACTTCCTCTTGCGGCTCTCAATCTGTTGTTGCTTCCCTTCAATCATAAGAGCCTTATCTACCAACTCCTGGTAGTTGTTGAAGGTTGCTACCATCAACTGCATACTCATCTCATCATTCAGCCCTTCCATAAAGCCGTATTTGACAAGAAAGCAGTTCGTGAAGAACACGGGACCCAGAAGCTGAAGTAGCCAAGCTGGAGGAGCAAAACCTCGAGATACCGGAGATTCATCAGGAACTGAAGGACAATAGGACCATGGTTCATGCGAAGGATGTTGAAACCAGAAGTTTGGAACGCAACTCCATAATATTAAAGGACGTCACGAGAGACTCCGCGTCAACAGAGTTGATCTGGCAAAAGAACTTGAGAAAGACAAGTATGATCGGAAGAAGCCATTGGAGGCATGAACAAGGCTTGAAGAGTTTGGAGACGTTGAAGATTTATTGACCTTTAGAAGACCAAACCCCTGTTATATACCTACGTTAGATGCGACGTTTGTGAGCTGTCATTTGTTTGATGTTTTTCTCGACAGCCACAAATAAAATCTGTCTTTTCAAAACTTTTGTTTGTATTGTCTGTATCCCTCTCTATCCCTCTTATCTCACCCCAAACCCATGGACCCAATAGAGGATGAATGAAGATGAGCTTATATTTTCTGGACCGATGAGTCAATTGGAGACGGACCAATGGATTCAGAACATGGAGGATCACATGAAGAATAACCCTATAGTTGGAAAGGATATGACCCAACATGCTCTTCAGTGCTTTGAAAGAGGTGCTGCTACTTGGTGGAGGATGTACCAAACCATCAATGGATGGCAAGGAGTAACCACTTGGAGAGAATTTAAGTTGACTCTACAAAGACCTCATCTTGTGTCCCAGAAGTTGAAGCCTTATGGAAAGGATATGAAGAAACCTTGTGCATGCAAGATTTGTGGAGAAATAGGACACACCCATAAAGAACACAAGGATGAATGCCCTAATTTTGAAGAAAGTCACCCAGCTGAATAATGCCCAACTAGGAAGATTACTTCTTTCTTGTGTGAAGGGACTACCCACTACCCTGCTCAGTATCACATTTACTCTATGGTACAAAGAACTATCCAGCAGAAGAAAGAAGTAAAGAGAGGAGCCCTTATGGAAATTTTAGAAGAACCCGTGATGAAAGAAGATGTCGGGGACACACCTAAAGAAGACCCGAGTAAACCCTACACTAAGTCTTGCTATTCATGTGGAGAAGAAGGACACATCTCCCAAAATTGTTTGAATGGGGATCTAGTAGAATTCCCGACAGAGGAAGTAGAATATGACCCACAGGAAATAGAAGCCCTGATTGGAATGGAAAAGTCCAGGAAGAGAAACCGATTGGAGCCCAGGAGGGACCTGAGTCATATCACCTGTTACAGGTGCAAGGAGTCAGGGCACTACCTCAACAGTTGCTCAAAAAGGAAACCTTGATACTTGTCAGAAGTAATATGTTTTAGTTGTAATGGAGCAGGGCACTTTGCGAGAGAATGCCCCAAGGAGACGGAAACTTGGGCTAGATAGTTGAGTTTGCAACAATGGAGTAGTATAAGTGAGAACATTTTCTTTTATATTGAGGTGTTGAGTTGAGACATGTAATGGAAAAGCGAGAGATTGTAATACTTTGAGAATTTGAGAAAGTTAGCATCGCTAGTACTGATATGGATTTTATGAGTTGTTACTCTATGAAGAAGGATTTTGACCATTTCTGAAGATATGAGAAATATGGTCTACGGAAGATTTGTGCATTTTAAGGGTGGTAGTACCCTGTAAGAACCCTTGACCCCTGGAAAAGATAATGATACTCCACTGAGTGGATTTCGGACAAAATGAATACGAGTTTTGTCTCGATATGTGTGATACTCCAAGAGTATGTGGGATGAAGTTGGAGACCGTCAGTTGTTTGGACCAAATGTGATCAAGGAGTCAGAAGAGAATGTTAAGTTGATTCGAGATAGATTGAAGGTAGCTCAGTCCAGGCAGAAGAGTTATGTAGACTCAAAAACTCAAGGAGGTAGTATATGAAATTGGAGATAGAGCATGTGTTCGTGTGTCCCCTCTGCGAGGAGTTAAACGTATTGGAGTTAAGGGACAGTTAGCCCCAAGATTTGTAGGACCATACCGAGTTTTGGAGCGTATGGGAGAAGTGGCCAACAAGTTGGAGTCACCCAAAGGACTGTCAGGAGTTCATGATGTGTTTCATGTTTTCCAGTTGAAGAAGTGCCGTGCAGAGATGGCCAATATTCCCCTGTAAGGACGCTTGACCCTGGAAAGGATAATGATGTTCCATGAAGTGGAGTATGGACTCCATAAGTATAAGTTTATATCTCGGTATGTGGGATAACCCACGAGGATGAAGAGATGAATTACTATTGGATATAAAGGAGGTATGATGTTGGTATTATGGAACGATTGTAACTCCGTGATGAGTTCGAATAATCATGTCTTAGTTTGGTACCAATAGAAGGAAGAGAGACAATACAAATGGAAGGATTTAAGAATGCTAGGAAGCTAGATGTTTGGAAAATGATCAGTTGCTCGATGATAAGTTCAAGGACTACAAGTGATAAGATGGGCCATAACCCACATGCCCCAGGACCTACCAAGAAGCAAGCACATTCTTGCTGAAGGAAAAACCCTGGAGGAAGATACGGCGTTTATCGGCAGACAATTTTATAGGAGTAACGCAAAACTTGAGAGTTGTGAAGGAACGATAGATGTTAGTTTGGCTTGCAGAATCAATGGATTATTCCGAACGCAGTTCATGGACAAGAGAAATTCTGCAATGCTTGTGAGGATTGACCGAGTGTTAGAATGCGAGATTCGCTAAACCGTATACAAGGTAATGATTTGGGTGCGGGATGGATTGATCACCATACCGACTTACTCTTATTGTACGCCTTGCTATATGGGATGGTAAATCTGAGTGACTTACCTATAGTAGAGCGCCGACGATCAAAACCTTACTTAAAACTTAGAATGGTATAAGTATTTTCCCTTGTACAAGGCAACTTTTGCCAACCGTAGGTTATACGGTGAGGATCAACCCAGACCCATTTCCTGCAGGAGAAACCATAAATTGTTGACCACCATGAGATATCGATTAGTTGTTTAGTACTAGCGCCAGACCCGTCAGGTAAGAAGACTGAGGGAGTCCTGGATTAGGGGGTGTTCGGATAGCCGAACTATACCTTCAGCCGGACTCCTGGACTATGAAGATACAAGATTGAAGACTCCGTCCCGTGTCCGGAAGGGACTTTCCTTGGCGTGGAAGGCAAGCTTGGCGATATGGATGTTCAGATCTCCTACCATTGTAACCGACTTTATGTAACCCTAACCCTCTTTGGTGTCTATATAAACCGGATGGTTTTAGTCCGTAGGACAAGATACACATCAACAATCATACCATAGGCTAGCTTCTAGGGTTTAGCCTCTCTGATCTCGTGGTAGATCAACTCTTGTACTACCCATATAATCAATATTAATCAAGCAGGACGTAGGGTTTTACCTCCATCGAGAGGGCCCGAACCTGGTTAAAACTTCGTGTCCCCTGCCTCCTGTTACCATCCGGCCTAGACGCACAGTTCGGGACCCCCTACCCGAGATCCGCCGGTTTTGACACCGACATTGGTGCTTTCATTGAGAGTTCCTCTGTGTCGTCATCATCAGGAAGGATGCCTCGCCCCGTCTTTAAAGACGGCACCATTGCTAAGGGAGCTTTGGCTGTCTGCCAAACCATCCGGCTAGGTGGTTTTCTTATGACCACCTGTTCGGCTTCTACATCGATGATGACTTCTCGAGCCATCGAAAACAATCTTCATGTCAACTCGGAACTTGACGAGCAGTTAAATCCAATAGAGCTTTCCTCCATAAACGAGCTCTTGGATCGCTTCGCCGCCCTGGGAGTCGCTACGGATTACGACCAGATTGGGCCTAAAACCGATCTGAGAGAGATTAACTCTCCCCAAGCCACCCATCACGTTGCCGTGGTAGAGGGACAGTGCGGCGACCCTTCATCTATCCTAAGGACTCGCTATGTCCGGATTACCGATCCCTCCAAACCGGATGTCCGCGGAGGGGAGGATATCACTCAAGACCCGAACCGAGAATCAGGCGACGGACTGGATTCATTGGACGACATCCAGGAATCCAAACTTTCGAGTTCGGAAATTCCTCGGCCTCTGAGCCTCACAAGGGGTAAGGCTTCGGATTCAATTCCACCCACCCACCCGAACATTAGCAATCTATCCCAAATCAGGCAAGAGCCCAAAGCAACAGTACATCATTACTGGGCCAGATTCCTCCTGGTTATGCACAGGATAAAGGGCTGCCCCGAGGAAGACACAATTTCATCCTTCTGCAATAATTGCACGGACAAGGGAATACTCAACGCCATAAGTCGCCGTGATATTACACGCTTTGTTGACTTAGCGTCCATAGTACGAAAGTACTGTGCGATGGAAAGCGCCTGGAAAACCGAAACAAAATTTTGGGACAATCCGGCCCTTAATGCAAGCCCAGTCCGAAATAAAAGGGTGCATCATCGCCAGACACCCGGGCCAAACACCAAAAGGCAAAAACCCTCTACAGGGCATGGAACCGTACTGAAAGGATGGCTTAATGGACCCTGTAAAATTCATAGTACAGAGGACGCCACACCAACTCACAGCCTTAGAGCATGTTGGATACTCCGGCAGGTGGCCAAAATTGGCGAAAACCTCCTAATCCTGGAAGCCACAGAAAGCCACCCCAGAGACACCAATACGGTATTAACAGTCTTCGAGACCTTCGAATCAAATAACATGCGAAAAAGGACACTCCGCAGCCTTGCCGAAGTCTACCAAGTAGCAACAATAAACCCATGGACTGACACGGCCATTACCTTCAACACCAGTGATGAACCTAAATTCTGAACAGCCCGAGCACCAGCCGCATTGGTCCTCAGTCCAATAGTGGACGGCTTTCGTCTCACCAAGGTACTCATGGACGGCGGCAGCGGATTGAACCTCATCTACGAGGAAACTCTCCAAAAAATGGATATAGACTGGAACCGCATCATGCGAAGCAGCACAACCTTTAGAGGAATAATCCCCAGTCAGGAAGCGCACTGTACAGGAAAAATCACACTGGATGTGGTGTCCGGCACGCCGGACAATTACAGGTCCGAAGAAGTCACGTTCCACGTGGTCCCGTTCAGCAATGGTTATCACGCTTTGCTAGGGCGGGAAGCATTCACAATCTTCCAAGCAATACCCCATTACGGGTACATGAAGCTCAAGATGCCCGGGCCTAACGGGATCATCACTCTTGCTAGTGATCCGGATGTAGCACTCCGCGCCGAAAACAAGACAGCCGCACTGGCCCTCGAGGCACTATCCAAAGCCCTAGCGGCCGAGGAACTGACTGCGCTGCGCTCTACCGTGAATAGGGACGACGTGGTACTCGACAAAAGATCCAAGTCCACCTCCTTTAAACCAGCGGACGAAATAGGCAAATTCCAAGTCCATCCAACGGACCCCAACAAAACAGCTTCCATCGGGGCACAGTTAAACCCTGATGTCGACGCCGCATTGCGAGAGTTCCTACGGGAGAACTGGGACATTTTCGCCTGGCATCCTTCAGACATGCCAGGAATCCCACGCAGGCTGGCCGAGCACAGCTTAAATATCCAAACAGGATTCAAACCTGTCAAACAGGCTCTTCGGCGTTTTTCCGAACCTAAGAGACAGGCTATGGGAGAGGAGCTAGCAAAGCTATTGGAGGCCGGATTCATCAGAGATATAAAACATCCGGACTGGCTAGCAAACCTGGTGATGGTACCAAAGAAGGACAAATCCTGGCGCCTGTGTGTCGATTTTAAAGACCTCAGCAAGGCTTGCCCAAAGGATCCCTTCCCTCTCCCCCGCATCGATCAAATTATTGATGCCACCGCAGGACACGATTCGTTGTGTTTACTCGACGCATATTCTGGCTACCATCAAATCAAGATGGCAGAATCAGACCAAGCCACAACGGCATTTATCACACCATACGGGCCATTCTGCTTCAACACGATGCCCTTCGGGCTCAAAAACGCCGGCGCAACATATCAGCACATGATTTAGACATGTCTGGCAAGCCAGATCGGTAAAACAGTGGAGGCATACGTAGATGATGTGGTCGTCAAAACAAGACATGTTGAATCTCTAGTAGACAACTTGAGGCTCACATTTCATAATCTCCGAACATACGACATCAAGCTCAACCTAGAAAAATGTGTTTTCAGCGTCCCAGCCGGAAAGCTCTTGGGCTTCATTGTATCCAATAGAGGAATTGAAGCAAATCCAGCCAAGATCCGAGCTCTGTCGCAATTGGATATCCCAAAGGACCTCAAACAAATACAAAAGTTAACCGGATGTGTGGCGGCTCTAAGCCGCTTTATCTCCCGCCTGGGAGAAAAGGCCATTCCCCTTTACCGCCTCCTTCGGCGCACTGAACACTTCAAATGGACGGACGCAGCCACGGCCGAACTCAACGAAATAAAAGCCATACTGGAAACAAACCCAATCCTGGCCGCGCCAAACACCAGCGAACCAATGCTATTGTACATCGCAACAAGACATCAGGTTGTAAGCGCAGTGCTCGTCGTCGAACGAGAAGCGGACGGACACAAATTCCCCCTTCAAAGGCCTGTCTATTATGTGTCCACTATCCTCACTCCCTGCAAATCACGGTACCCGCATTATCAAAAGATTGCGTACGCGGTATTCATGGCATCCCGGAAGCTACGACACTACTTTCAAGAGTGTTCGATAACAGTAGCCTCGGAAGTACCACTTAACGACATTATCAACAACCGTGATGCAATGGGCCGTATTGTGAAATGGGCCATCGAGCTCCTCCTGTTCGACATAACTTATAAGCCACGACGAGCCATCAAGTCACAAGTTCTGGCCGATTTCATCGCAGAATGGACAGAGGCCGAACTCCCTAAAGAGTACGACACATATTCAAATTGGATCATGCATTTTGACGGCTCCAAAATGTTGGCCAGACTAGGGGCCGGTGTCGTTCTGACGTCCCCCGCAGGAGACACAGTTCAATACGTACTACAGATTCTGTACATGGACTCCAACAACGCAGCCGAATATGAGGCCCTTCTACATGGTCTTCGGATGGCAGTATCCATTGGCATCCAACGCCTAGAGGTGCGCGGGGACTCGAACCTCGCAATATCCCAAATAAACGGAGACTTCAATGCCAAGGATCCGAAAATGGCAGCTTACCGCAACGCCGTCCTCAAAATGTTAGCTCGGTTCGAGGGGCTTGAATTTCACCATATAGCCCGGGAAAATAAACAAGCGGCAGATGTCCTGGCATGCATCGGCGCAAAACGCAATGTAGTCCCCCCCAACATCTTCTTGGAAAGGCTTTTTAAGCCATCCGTGGCATGGGAAGGCGAGCCGAACAATAACAGCCCGGACCCAACCGCATCACCCGACTCGGAGCATTCTGACACAATCGGTGGCTCTGCCATTGAAGTAACACCTTCAGCTCACGTAATAATGGTCGTCATTGCCCCATGGACGGAACCATTCCTCGCCTACCTTACTAGGCAGGTACTCCCCGAGGACCAGAATGAGGCACGCTGCATAGTGCGGCGATCCAAAGCCTACAGACTCCACGAGGGGGACCTTTATAAGAAAAGCACTACCGGAGTCCTTCAAAGGTGCATCTCCGAAGAGGAGGGGCGGAATCTCCTGGCTGAAATCCATGCCGGACTCGGCTGTCATCACGCTGCAGCCCGATCTCTGGTAAGCAAGGCCTTCCGTACAGGTTTTTATTGGCCGACGGCCCATGCAGATGCTCAGGACTTAGTCCAGTGATGCACCAGTTGCCAGCTCTTTGCAAACCAAAGCCATATGCCACCCACCTCCCCCCAAACTATCCCCATCACTTGGCCCTTTGCGGTCTGGGGGCTTGATATGGTTTGACCCCTCAAAGGCGGAACCCACAAGCACAAGTACCTACTTGTCATGGTGGATAAGTTCACCAAATGGATAGAAGCCAAGCCTGTTAAGACGGCTGAATCCGGGCCTGTGATAGACTTCATATCCGGGGTTGTACACCGTTACGGCGTCCCCCACAGCATCATCACTGATAATGGCACGAACTTTACGGCCGAGGACGTAAAACTCTTGTGCAAAAACTTGGGCATCAAGCTCGATTACGCTTCTGTCTATCACCCACAGACTAACGGCCAGGTCGAAAGTGCAAATGGTCTTATCATGAGCGGCATCAAAACCAGATTAGTACGATCCCTCAAGGAATCTAACACACACTGGGTAGAGGAGCTCGACTCCGTACTCTGGGGGCTGCGGACCACACCGAATCACACCACCGGATATACACCATTCTTCATGGTGTACGGTGCGGAGGCAGTTTTGCTTGCGACATAATTCATGACTCACCTCGAGTGCGCATGTACAAAGAAAGAGAAGCCGAGCTCGATCGGCAGGACAGTTTGGACGCATTAGAGGAGGAGCGTGACATGGAAAAATCCCGTTCCGCATTTTATCAACAGCAGGCTCGAAGATACCAAAGCAGAGAAGTACGGGACAAAAATTACAACGTTGGCGAATTAGTTCTACACCTGCCGGACAAGAAAAAGGACAAACTCAAGCCCAGGTGGGAAGGTCCCTTCATCATCGACCAAGTCCAGACTAGTGGTGCGTACCGCCTGCGAAGTGCATCGGATAACCGACTCGAGCCGAACCCATGGAACGCAACCCATCTCCGAAGATTCTATGCCTAGCGCCGGATCTTGTGTTCGTCTCCTTACTCAGTCCATTTTTTATATATACCTTATGTCTTACATTTCTCTCCTTCTCTCTCTCTCTCCCTCTTATAGCCTGTAGAGGCTCACAAACTGACGCGCTATCCGCGCTCAGCAAACCTGGGGGCTTCTTTCAACAGAAGCTTATTTCTATGGGCTTCACGCCCAACACATGTGTCAAACTTCCGTGTGTACCTTTTATTCACCATCATATGCATCGATATGACTTAAGTTTTGGCCAAGCTGGGTTGCCTAGCTCCTGTGCTTACCCCTACGTTCCCGATTGTTCGGCTAGGCGGTAAAGGGAGCACCTCTGCGATTGTTACTGCCGGGTCAGCCGGACGTGTACCTCAAACTGGGTGAAGCCGAAAGCTAGCGTTCTTAATGGAATATTCGGTCGGTAAACTAAAAGACGATCTTTTTTTATTTTTTCCACGTGCCCCCAGATGTTTTTCCTGCGTTTCTCTTCGCAGCATGGACATGCACTTTAGGGCATGCCTCCCAGGAAAAGGAACCCCTAACGGAACTATTCTCCCTGGAAGATGTTTCTTACTAACCATGTAATATAACATAACTAGTCGGGCACTTGTCTGTTCACGCCATAATGACCCCTACGCCTGGTCTCCACGCATTCCCCGGTTCCTATATAACCGCATGAGAATTTGGACACACTACGGACCGTCAGGTCCCGAGGCTGAAGCGAAAAGGTCGGCCATGACAAACGATCTACAATCCGGCTAGAAGGCATTATAAATGCCAATTAAATTACATAGTCATTTTGACTGATTGTACTCCTCTTCAATAGCATCTAACGGGTTGTCTAATTTACAGTCCTGTTGGGAATACTTTGTGGCCAACTCTACTTGGCTGTATACTAAGCTCACAGGGATCTCCTTCCCCTCGGGCCCTACAGGACCAACCTCAGCCATATGGTTGGGGTCGGCCTGTGAATACTGCGTCTTCACCATGGCCCAGGCCTCCGTAGCGCCTTGACGGCAGGCTGATATCTTCCACAACTGGAAGCGCCGCCATGCTCCCCTCAGCTTCTCCGCAAGCTCTCCAAGACCTTCGGGTGTGGAGACGGATGGCCACAGGACTTGGGCGACGCCTCGCATTGCCTGCCGAACTCGATCGAGCAATTGCAAGTGCTCGGGAAGAAGGTCACCCGTAGAACCGGGCATCTCCTCTGCCGGACGACCTGTTAACATACCTACGGACACTGCTCTGTTAATCAACGGCACCGCCGAACTTTCTTTTAAAAGGTTCGTTCAAGCACTTACTAATTATGCCGCGCCGAAGCCGCTGATTCTCCTTCATAGAGTCTAACAGCTGGCCACAATCATCTTTTAGCTCGACGCCCAGCCGGGTGTTGGCATCTTGGAGAACGTTCTTCTCCCCATTCACCTTTAACATCACCCTCTCACTAGCCTTTAGTTGGCGTTCGAGGTGTTGCCTTTCCGGATTCAATTCGGCGCCATCTAAAATTTTATTTGTCAGATTCGTACAAAAGTCGTGCTTCGCCACATACTTATCTTTCGAAATGAATATTACCAGAGGGGGTCTCCTTAGGCTCCCCTGCCGCGGCTAGTGCGGCCTCCAGTTGGGCTTTGCACTCTTCCAGCTCCTAGGTCAGTAGGGAATTCTTTTCTGTAAGAACCTGCATTTCAAATGATCCTTAAACCAGTTATTCTAACTATTTTCAGTCTCGGGGGCTACTGCTACATATATATTTATCAAAATTTTCTTACCCGTATGTCTTTTACATATTGCTCCGTGGCTCTGGCTAGACCATTTTGAGCGGCACGGAGGTGCGCATCTCCCGAATTGAAGGCATCTAATGCCTCTTGGGAGAAGCAAGCGTCCCGAAGAATTTTCCGGCGACGCCTGTGGTTCATGGCACTTTCCACCTCTGAGTTGGTGGCAGATAACCCATCCGCATCTTCCATCAGAGGAACGTCTGGCACACGCCCTGCGTTCGCTTCCGCCCCCGGACCAGGCTTTGGAGCCTGGCTGGTGGAGGCGCGATTAGCAGCCTCTCCGGATATCCGGCGAGGTCTCTTCGTCCTGAAAAGGGCACGAGTGTCAAGTGTGCCTCGAAGGTATAACAACTGGGATAAAGGGGCGCGCCATACCTTCGCACTGATGCCTCGGTCCAAACTGCACCTCTTTTCTGCCCATGGGGCCCTGCGGCCCTTGGTTGGTTTGTCGCTGCAGGTTCGGCCTTCTCCCTCAAAAACCTCCCCTGCAAAGTTCGCTTGCAATCAAGAAATTAAACACGCGTGGACGGACCCCTGTCCGGGGTACAGGGACTTCGGTCTCAGGTACCTGGGGTGTTCGGATTAGCCCTGGGTAATCGGCCGTAATGGCCACCAAGGCATTGTCCTTGCTCAATTGATGGAACACTCCATCAATCAACTCCACAGATATGTCCGGATCCTCTTGAGAGGCCGGGTCGAGAGACCGTCCTGAGTCCTCGGGTTGTGGAGGCGGGCTGCTTATGTCCTTAACGGCCCGGCGCAGTTCCTGCGTTGAAGTCATCAGACTAAGTATTTAACAATGGGAACACTAAACGGATGAGCAAGTAAATGCTACCAATTACCTAGCTTGGGGGATTGTGCATAGAGAATCCACCCTGTGCGTTGACGCGGAGAAATTCCTCCTCTTCTCCCTTGTACAAAGTGGACAAGATCTTTAATAGAGCGGCAACTGAATCTGGCCCTTTACGGCCCTAGCGGGTGGCGTCGTCCTCCCCATTGAAATCCCACATGTACTGAAGCGGTTGCACCCCCCGCATGATGCATTCGGCCATACCTCCGATCATGGTTAGTCCGGAATGGGCCAACAATCTTATTCGGCCCATGAGATAAACGATGTCCTGTCACTTTCCCTTTGAGGGCTCCGTGGACGCCAGCTTAGGCGCTTCTTTAAAGGAGCACTATCAAACTCTGGGAGGCCGATCCGGACAGGATCCGGCAGCGGGACGTCTTCTATATAGAACAATTCCCAGGGCCAGTCTTCGGACGCCTTCTTTGGGGTTCCGGACAGATATCCGGTCCCGGCGATGCGCCATACTTCGGCTCCGCCCACTTGATACATTGACCCTTTCTTGGAACGGGACACGAGGCAAAATAGCTCCTTCCACAGTCCGAAATGAGCTTCAATACCCAAGAACAGCTCGCAGAGGGCTACAAAGCCCGTGATATGCAATACCGAGGCAGGCGTGAGATGATGTAGCTGAAGGCCGTAGAACTCCAGCAGCCCCCGGAGAAATGGGTGTATGGGAAATCCGAGCCCCCTTATTAAGTAAGGAACAAAGCACACCCGCTCTCCTTTGGATGGATTAGGGGCATTCTCTGCTTGCTCTCCGCCGTTGTAGACGGCAAGACCGGCTCGGACCGGGACCATATAGGCCGGGGGGAGAAATCCCTTGGTCTGAAGCGTCACTAGCTCACTATGTGGAGTAGAACATCTCTCCCAATATCCAGGCTTAGGGCTAGAAGGGTGAGAGGAGGAGTTGCGGCGGCTGGCCATGGTGGAATGGACCTTTGACGGATGCACTCTGATGAACACTCGTGGAGGGGAGAAGGTGTGGATTGGATCTAAATCCTCGTCCCCTTAAAAAGGGCAACTCATTTACACGGCTAGGGGTGTGAACGTAAAAACACTCAGACTTTTCATATTCGTTTGGCACGTGGAAAGCGGCCATTATTGGGTGTAGAAGCCGAGGAGTGCAACATCTACAAGAAACCGGACTTTATTCAAACAGGTACATGGAATTTGGAGGAGAACCCGCCTTGCAATGCGGAAGACAATCTGCGCGCCGGACTCATCATCATTGAAGCCTGGTTCGGGTGCTACTGAGGGAGTCCTGGATTAGGGGGTGTTCGGATAGCCGAACTATACCTTCAGCCGGACTCCTGGACTATGAAGATACAAGATTGAAGACTCCGTCCCGTGTCCGGAAGGGACTTTCCTTGGCGTGGAAGGCAAGCTTGGCGATACGGATGTTCAGATCTCCTACCATTGTAACCGACTTTATGTAACCCTAACGCCCTTCGGTGTCTATATAAACCGGAGGGTTTTAGTCCATAGGACAAGATACACATCAACAATCATACCATAGGCTAGCTTCTAGGGTTTAGCCTCTCTGATCTCGTGGTAGATCAACTCTTGTACTAACCATATCATCAATATTAATCAAGCAGGACGTAGGGTTTTACCTCCATCGAGAGGGACCGAACCTGGGTAAAACTTCGTGTCCCCTGCCTCCTGTTACCATCCGGCCTAGATGCATAGTTTGGGACCCCCTACCCGAGATCCGCCGGTTTTGACACCGACAAAGACCCAGTCTCAGAATAACCTTACCAAGATGAAAGGACAGAAGAATTGTGGTAAAGGTTATGCCACTACCGGAAGAGCCCGGATAAGGAATTATCCTGAAGATCCGAGAAGACCGACACTGTTAACAATATGGATGAAGTATATGAGTTTTAATGGAACCGTAACCATGTTTCTAAGGGTGGTAGCACCCCAAACCCCCTACTGCGACAATTCATGGATTTTGAGAAGACCCCGACCCTAACCTATTTCTTTCTAGCCTCTCCGAATCTCGAGGACGAGATTCATTTTAAGGGTGGTAGGTTTTGTAACATCCGAAAATTCTAAATTTTGGAATGTTATAATAAATAGATAGATTTGATTGATTGTTTGATTGATTGTCTGAAAGTGAGTGAATTCGAAACTTTTTGAAAGTTAAATGAGAGGGAATAAAAGGACTTTCCCAAACTTTCTGATCTCCATGAATTCAAATTCTTTTCAAATACAAAACCCTTGAGCGAAGATGATATGACTTCTTCCATTTAAATTAAATGAAAGGGTATTTGAAAATAATGGAATTTCATTTGGAAATATTTCAATTCATAAACTTCATGCAGCTCAATGATTTTCATGAGAAAAGATAAAATGACTTCTTCAAATTATATGAAATATGAGTTGGGAGTTTCAAAGGATCAAATTCAAAGTCTTTTTGGAATTATTTTTCAATTTGGAGTTATTTGGATTTTATTCAAATCATTTTTCTCCAAAAATAAAATACATGAAAAATAGGGTAACATGATTCCCTACAACAGAAAATTGGAGAGAAATAAATTTGATTTCATTTTGATATTTTTAAAATGATTTTTATTGGATTTTATTAGACCAGTAGCACTCTTTGAATTATCTAAATTTATGTGGATTTTATGCGGCATTATAAAAATGTCCATGTTGTAGAAAATCTTTTTCTACAAATTTTAGTATATTATATGCCTATATAAAAAATTTATTTTATCTTTGCTATTCGGTTTTCCTTCTGTTTCTATTTAAAAAAAATGTACGTGCAGCCATATTTATTTATCGCGTACATGCGCAGTATAGTTTCTTCTGGCGCCCCATTGTTTTTTCTCTCTTAAATGGGCCAGGCCCAGCCAGCCTTTTCATTTTTTTTTCTCTTAGGCCGATCTTTTTTTTAATAAAAAATAAAAAAACCGCAGCCGCAGCGTGCGCGTGCGGCCGGCCGAAGGCCTTTAGGCCCACCCGCCTCTTTTCTTCTTTGTTTCGTATATTTTTGTCTACATTTAATCCCACATTGCCTAGCCTTTGACCCCTAAGCCTCTTTTCCACCAATAAATATAGACCCATAGAGCCTTCAAAAAATCATCTGATTCGGGTCAAATCAATATTTTGGTTTGACTAGATTCATTTGAAAAAAATATTTTTCTCCTCTCCGGCGCGACTTCTAGAAATTATCTCTTCTCTCCAAATTTGTCTTTTCTCTGCCTTATAAAGATATCTTTCTTTGTTTCTTTTCTTCTTCTTATACTTTCGTAGTTTATTTTTTTTAACTAATACGATAGAATAATTAGATGATCAATTAGTCTACGTATTTATACGTTAGACCATAACCGTAACTATTTTTCTTTCGTAAAACAGATTGGCCCAGATTTTTCAAATAGCCATAACTTTTCACTCGTTTATCCAAATTAAATGAAACCAGCGCCTATAGCTTCGTCTCATTTTCACCTATCCAGTGAACCTATCACATCAAAATTTTGAAATTTTCAATTTTCGAATTTTGTTCAGATTCATGTTCAAACTTCTATTGAACATAACTTGAGTTTCGTAACTCCGATTTAGTTGATTCTTTTTGCAAATCGAAGCTCTTGACCTAAACTTTCTGATAAGGCCAAATTCACTTAATTTTGGTACTGTTAGAGATTGTTTTATGTTGCAAGAGTTATTTGCTTGGTTTTGACGTTTTCCGAATTGTCTTCTTCGTTATTCCCGATCTTTTGAGTGATTGCTTATGTGTGGTTACTATTGCTTGCTTACGATAGATTGACCGGAGTGTGACGAGTAGAACTATCAAGAGTTATGAGTGCGAATCATCTTCATCAACATTGCAGACAAGTTCACACTTTGATCATACCCTTTATCACCCAGTTTTTATGCATTAGTTCCAATCCTCAAACCTTGCATGGTTATGATGTCATTAACATGTGGGTTGGGAAGTAGTTGATGAGGTAGAACCTATTGCCCTGTTACGTTCAAACCCTTGGGAGTTACTTATGCGAATTGCTTATACTGCTATGCTATGCTTGTAGACGTGGTTTGGGTGAGTGAAATCCACGACAGATGTGAGATTGTTAATTAATGGTTCAACTTAAGGTGGCAATTTAAATACACATCTGGGTGGATTGAGGCACCTGGAGTACCCAGTGTTGCCTGTATTTTTTGGAAATCCCGGAGTACCCGTGTGATCATAAGACTATTAATGCTAGAAACTTCTGTGTGCAGCCACAAGCTATTATGGGCTCTAGCATAGTTGAGTAAGTTACGTGAAGCTCTTGAAGAGGTGGATCAGCAGGTAGAGGGTTGTAGGTTTGGTATGGTCTGCCCGGAGTAGAGAGTTAATGTTTCTGAAAGACTGTGTCTCGGTCATCCGTTTCTCAAACACCATGTAGTGCGAGAAATCCAATGGAGGCGACCGAGTCTTGTGGGGAAAAGTGTGCAAACCTCTGCAGAGTGTACAATCTAATCATGGTTAGCCGTGTCCCCGGTTATGGACAATCTTGAGTCTCTGGTACTTGGATTATCCTATTGATCTCATCACGTTACTTAAATAATTTGTTGGGTTAATGATTATTATTTTGGGACTGAGTTGGAGGAACCTTCTCAATATTTTCAACCAACTTTGTAGTTAAATAAAATATATTACTTTGCAGTAGGGAAAAATTGGCTTTTCGCAAAAACTAGAACTGACGGTGTCCTGGACTAGGGGGTACTCATCACGTCATCTCCCGATCTATTAGATTGGGCCGAGGACCCCCATGGCCGTATACTCATGGGTCAGTTCGGACAGCTGCCGCATACATGGAAGATTCTACAAAACTTGGTGATCAAGTAAGGGACTCCTCCCCACCGGTGTATTCGGCTAGGACTCTTGTTATCCTAGGCTTGGGGTGCATTATATAAACCGAGGCCAGGCTAGTCGATAGATATACAACAATCATACCATAGGCTAGCTTCTAGGGTTTTAGCATCTACGATCTCGTGGTAGATCAACTCTTGTACTACCCATATCATCAATATTAATCAAGCAGGACGTAGGGTTTTACCTCCATCAAGAGGGCCCGAACCTGGGTAAAACTTCGTGTCCCTTGCCTCCTGTTACCATCCGGCCTAGACGCACAGTTCGGGACCCCCTACCCGAGATCCGCCGGTTTTGACACCGACATTGGTGCTTTCATTGACAGTTCCGCTGTGTGATCGACAAAAGGATCGATGGCTCGCCTGCAGATCAACTGCGATTTCAGCATCTTCGTCACCAGCTCGACTGGTCACCTTGGTTTGACTAAGAATTGCGCCCCGTGTTCGGATCACCATGTTCGGACGAGGGCCTTCATCAAACATCAACTCCGATCTCTATTAAGATCATGGAGGAATCATCCATGGAGCTCGGGGGCTCAACGTCAACATTGCCCTCAAGCGACTGTGCTGTTTTTCTGGATAGCGAACTCGTATCTACCGCGACCACCTTCTCGAGTATCGCTTTGACGATCGCTTTGGTGGAATTGTGCGGAATTGAGTCTACAACAACCCTGCAAAATTTCGTCGAGTTCCAATGGAGGAATCTCTGGCAATCCATGATATACCGGAGCCCTGTCAAATCTGGATGGGAATTTGGATGAGTTTAGGGCGTGGTGTCCAGCTTCTAGCTCGGACGTCCTTTGGAAGATCCAACCATTGATCGGCTGCGGAATTCCTATATCTACCACCTCTCCAAATTTCAGCTCGATCCGACCGTCCAAACTCCGGGAACCTTCCGATTAGTGCATCACTTTTCAGATCTGTTTTCTGCGCGAAAACGAATCCGACCCGAGTTCATCTTTTTTATGAACGGGATTTCGGACATCCCTTTTGAAGGAAGTTTTCTATGGGGTATTGTGTTTTGTTCCCGAATACATCCCACTAACTTTAAGATCTTTTGAACATGATCTTCAACATCATGCTGGTGTCAAACCAGTCCGGCAATATTACTCCACGGCTGCCGACCTGCGCTAGACACGTCGTCACTTTAGCCGAGCTCAACTTCTTCAGATCATCATCTCGGCAAGCCGAACAAGATTCCGGCATCGCGAAGGATAAATCATCATCAACATCCCCGCCCCACAGATTAAACGGAGCAGGCATACCGGCATCGCCGCACGGTCGCTTCATCAAGCCGGCATCGACCACATCACGACCTGCATCGACAGGGCCGCACTATTGCTTCTTCAAGCTGGTGTCCATCACGCCGACCTACTTCGACTCATCAGCTGACGTTGAGGCTTCGACATCTCGGCTGGACCGGGGGCTTCGCCATCTCTTCATCAACCTACTCCGGACACTTCGGCGTCACTAGCCGACCAGCTCCGTCACGTTAGCTGGGCCGAGGGCTTTGCCTCGGTGAGTCAATATTTACCAACATTGCCATGCCGTCGTTTTATCGCCCATCAGGCAATGGGTGTGCGGAGCGAGTCTCAATTTTGGGAATCACCTTCCTTCGGATTTCTACAACAAATAAACCAGGTGCTATTAATCCCAGTATTTTTTGCTTGTTTGGGTTCATTTTTCCCAAGGAATTATTACTCTGGTTTGTCCATGATATGTACACAGGTCTATCAAATGGTGACCGCATTAACGACGGTCGCGTGGTGGTTCGATCAGTTTCCGTACATAGTCCGGCGAACGCCGCATCCGGAGCTTGGACCGACTTGTGAATTCAGGCTTTGCCACGCCTTCACTACATCACGCCGACGCCCTGCATCGACATTGACTTCGGCGCCAGGCCATATTTCTTCTATTCCTCACTTTGCATAAATTATTTATTATGCAACACATTTTTTAATTATCATTATTACTATTATCTCTGGTTTGCACTATTTTTTGTGCATAGGAAAATGATCCGGGGACTCCGGCGTCACTCTGCCGGTCTGCATTGACCGTGCTATGTCACCACTTCGGCGTGTCGAGCTCTCCTCTCCGCCACCTCGGGACCAGCTTGGGGGATGGAACCTTGCCCCGCATCAAGCTCGGACCGCGTCATCAATACCGAACATTTTAACCTGCTAAGTCGCTTTCATGCTCAAAGCTTTAATTTCTAACTTGTGTTCGGTTCGACCAAGCATTATACTTTTTTGGAAAAAAGTTGCTTGTAAAAAATTTCCTTGTCCAAACTTTGTTTGTGACACACAAATTCAAGGACCCAATTCACTTGGGGGCTTCATTTATGAAGCTTTTCCTCTTGCATATGATTATACTTGTACGGCTTTGTTCCTTGTTCGTGTATTATGCCACAATATACACCATATTGACTTAAGCGATTTGCAAGCTGGGTTGCCTCGCTCCTGTGTTTACCCCTAAGTTCCCGATTGTTCGGCTAGGGAGTAAAGGGAGCACCTCTGCGATTGTCACGATTGGGTCACCCGAGCCGGACCTTAGACTGGGTGAAGCCGAAAGCTAGCGCTCTTATAGTTTTCAATGATGGTCAGCACACAACGGAACTCATGATTACAAAAAATCTATTGCACAAGTCTCATAATAACAATGAGCACCGAAGAAAGGTATCGGTGGGGGTACTATTTTTTTCGAAGATGCTTCTTACACTTCACGGTAATATAGCATAAGTTCCCTGAGCGCGCGTTGTCTGTTACAGCCTTATGGCCTGATTGCCTGGTTATTGGAAACACCGTCTATATTCTCGACCAATGGAGTACATAACACTTTTCAGTCCTTGACCGAAGAGGGAGAAGCTGACGGTCGGTTAAGACGCGTTTAAAGTTCGGTTGAACATAGATATGATATAAGTACTTCGGTACATGCAATCATTCTTCTACCCAAATCACCTGGGGGCTCTTAAGTTTATTTGAGCCGTTTTATAATAAGTGTTCTTCTTCTTAGTCGTTGCAAAGTTTTATTATTATTATTATTATTATTATTATTATTATTATTATTTATCACTCCTTTTTTCGACACGAGTGTGCAGTCAAAGCACTTCTGATGAGTCAAAACACTAGCCGGGGAGCCTAATTTCTCTCTCAAAGCCCCTAGAGTTTAGTTTGCTAAACTAGCCTGATGAGAAGTACTCCGCCCTCGGGATAGGAGGTTGAAGCCGTAGGCTGACCCGCTCGAAGTCTTGAGATAGGATGTATCATGTTAAAGCACGACAAAAGCACTTCTTTTTTCTAAGACCAACTTTCGGATTGGCACTGAACACTTGATATTGTTCGGACGTCATGTTTTTACTGACGTTTCTTGGTTTTCCAAGCTTTTTGGCACTTTTAAACTATTTGTGCTTTTCCAGCATTAGTCTCGCAGTCCAACGCCGGACACCTTTAGGGATTCGGCAAAAACATTCTCAGATATTGCTATATACGCATCGGTTTCGAATTGTGTCTTCGGTCAATAGTTGGGTTGCCCGGCTCCTACACTTGCTTCCTATGTTCCGTTTTGTTCGGCTAGCCGTGCAAAGGGAGAACCACTGCGATTGTGCTTCCAGCTCACATGGTTAAGCACCTCAGTGGAGAAAGCCGAAAACTGACTTCCACAAATAATCGTAAACTGGTCGGCGATCCGATGACTATGTTAAATGATGGGCCGTTCATAACATTGGCCGAAGTGTTTACGGCTTGACCCCGTCTGTCGCCGAACACTACTGGGGCCTATTAACTGGCCTCCCAAACTAAATCCTCGATATTTTCTCTTACATTAGAGATGAGGTTTCATGATCATGCTTAGCATGACAACCCAAAGAAAGAAAACGATAGCAGGACTATTTTCTTTGGAAGACATTTCTTATGTTAAACCGTAATATAACATATATCTCTGCGTACCTTTGTTTATAAAACCATATGGCCATATTGCCTTGTTTGTCGTAAATCTTTGCCCTCATAAAGGCTTTATAAAGTAGGACAAACACTCCTCGGCTACTAGCCGAGGAGGTGGAAGCCGATGGTCGGTCAAAAAAGTTTTGTACAATGCGGATCCGAGCATTAATGACGTAAAGTACTTGGATACATAGAGTCATTATACATAATTTGTGATTTTACTATGGATATTGATCCTTAATTCGGCCACCCATGCCCGCATTAAGGCTCGGGGGCTACTGGGCTTTGGGCTTATTATTTACAAATATTAAATGGGCACATCGATCCCCTGATCTGGTGTTGCCACCCGACCAGTGTCTCGAGGGCTACTGCATTGCCTATCCAATGCAGAAAATTTTAAGTGCAATACAGTTTCCGAGGAGATTTTGATCCTCAGGTTGGTCGGCCGCACCCAACCTGAGTCTCGAGGACTGAGCACGCCGCTTTTTGTGTCCCGAAGTATCCTGCCGAGCTAGGACTTGATCCTCAGGCCGATTTTACAAACCAACCCGAGTCTCAGCGGCTACTGGGATCAGCGGTCTTACGTTATCCTTCAGGTGCATCTCGGGTTTTAAACCGATACACACCTTGAGGGCTACTGGCTATATATATCGGCAGAGAATAAATTGTACCAATCAAAAATATTGACAAAAAATCGGCCCACAGTCGGGGTGGTGCACCACCTCGGAAGCAGTCCGGCATAAAGCTCGGGCCCTAGTGGCTGGATCCATAGAGGGCATTTCCAGTATTAAGCTCGGCTAAACTCCTTCAACTTTTTTGGACCAAGATGATATATGACATCTTGGATATACTCTGGCGTTGGAGCTGGGACACAGTCCGGCGTTGGAGTTTGGATATATTTCGGCATTGGAGCTCGGAAGCAGTCCGGCATTAGTGCTCGGCTGCAAAAGATACCTCGAATGCTATCCGGCGTTAGAGCTCGGACGCAAGAGGACACTGCCTCCCGGGAACAACTTCAAACCCGAGGTGTGGCATAAAAACAACAAGGCATTGATAAAGGCCGGAAACTTAAAGGGGCTCCTCGGATACCCGACGTGTAAACTCGTCGAATGCATTTCGGCAATCCTCAAGATCGAAGATGAGAAGATTTGCTGAACCAGTTTTCAAGACCAACGACCGAAGATGAAGAACAGTTCGGAAGAATCGAGGAGCGTCTCTAACTTGAAGACCGGTTCAGGGGGCTACTGACGGTGTCCTGGACTAGGGGGTACTCACCACGTCATCTCCCGATCTGTTAGATTGGGCCGAGGACCCCCATGGCCGTATACTCATGGGCCAGTTCGGACAGCTGCCGCATACATGGAAGATTCTACAAAACTTGGTGATCAAGACAAGGACTCCTCCCCACCGGCGTATTCGGCTAGGACTCTTGTTATCCTAGGCCTCTGGTGCATTATATAAACCGAGGCCAGGCTAGTCGATAGATATACAACAATCATACCATAGGCTAGCTTCTAGGGTTTTAGCCTCTACAATCTCGTGGTAGATCAACTCTTGTACTACCCATATCATCAATATTAATCAAGCAGGACGTAGGGTTTTACCTCGATCAAGAGGGCCCGAACCTGGGTAAAACTTCGTGTCCCTTGCCTCCTGTACCATCCGGCCTAGACGCACAGTTCGGGACCCCCTACCTGAGATCCGCCGGTTTTGACACCAACAATAACCATAGAGCTTTTCCACCAGCCAAATATGCATGTAGTGATAGCCTTTATTCATCATTCTCCTATGGTGTGAATTTCCCAGTACATTCAATGTACTGACCCTTTGTGGCTGCAATGTCTCATGTTGCAGGATTTCTTATGACGAGTAAGTGATACGTTAGCGTTATGATTTCTACACTAAATTTGCCATTGGTGTTGATTGGAATCCACAACCTTGTTACTTCCGCTATTTGGATTGAGGTAATAGTATTTACGTTACTTTTACATGTTATTTACCTCTGTTATAAATCCTCGAGTACTGTGTGTGTCAGCATACCGATCCAAGGATGACACTTAAGCACAGAGACTTGATCCATTCGGGTCGGGTCATTAGAACTTGTCACCTTGGTGTGTCCTTCCTTCGAAAGGACCAATTTATCAGGCTGTCGAGAGGGGCCTGTGAAAAGAAAAAAAGAATAAAAAGAAAAGTAAACATATGTGTGTCCCGGGAAGGTCGAGCCGTATTGTGGGTCATAGTATGGTTATGCCTCCGTCTCTGCCCATGGTATTTTTTGTGCGTAGTTATGTACGCACGGTACGTATGCCGCCACTTGGTAGGGACTGAGATGCCTGCCGAGCTGGACTGTCCTGCGGTAGAGTAGTCCGGACTCGTTTGACAGTGTCCGGGAGCATGGCCGCCGAATTAAGGTTCTGCTTGTGAAGGCTGCTCTGTACCTCTGCTGCCAGGGCCGCGGTGTGCTCTTCGATACGGAGGGAGCGATCCATGTTTCCATTGACTTCTATGACACCGCGTGGTCCGGGCATCTTGAGCTTGAGATAAGCATAATGCGGCACCACGTTGAATCAGGCAAACGCGGTTCGTTCGAGCAGTGCGTGATATCGCTGCGGAAGGGGACGATATTGAAGATTAACTCTTCGCTTCAGAAGTTGTCCGGAGATCCGAAGATGACTTCCAATGTGATTGAGCCCGAGCAGTGGGCCTCTACACCAGGTATAACTCCTTTAAAGGTAGTTTTGGTGGCTTTGATCCTTGATGGATCGATGGACGCTGTATCCTGATAGAGCAGGTTGAGGATGCTGCCACCGTCCATGAGGACTCGTGTGAGGTGGAATCCATCAATTATTGGGTCGAGGACCAGTGCGGCTGAACCGCCATGATAGATATTGGTCGGATGGTCCCTGTGATCAAAGGTGACCGGGCATGACGACCATGGGTTGAATTTTGGGGCGATTGGCTCTATCACATAGACGTTCCTGAGCGCGCGCTTGCGCTCCCACTTGGGGATATGAGTAGCGTATATCATGTTCACCATTTTAATTTGAGGGGGAAACTTCTTCTCTCCCCCGTGTTCGGTGGACGGGGCTCCTCTTCGTCATTCTTGCTTTGCAACCCCTTCTTCTTGTCTTCGGCTTTCAACTTGCCGGCCTGTTTGAAGACCCAACAACTCCGGTGAGTATGATTGGCTTGTTTATCAGGGGTGCCATGGATCTGACATGGACGATCGAGTATGCGGTCCAGGATGGAAGGGCCCCGATTATTCCTTTGATATGGCTTCTTCCGCTGTCCGGACTTGGAGCCACTGAATCCGGCATTGACTACCATGTCCTCGGTACTATCACCGTTGCTTCGATGCTTGTGCTTGTTGCGTCGGGGCTTGCCGTTGCTATTTCTGGCTTCCGAAGTGCCAAGTTCGCTTACATTGTTATTGCTACAGGCTAGCCAGCTATCTTGTCCCATGCAAAAGTGGGTCATAAGTGCCGTGAGGGCTTCCATGGACTTCGGTTTTTCTTGGCCGAGGTGTCGGGCAAGCCATTCGTCCCGGATGCTATGTTTAAAGGCCGCTAGGGCTTTGGCATCTGGACAGTCGATGATCTGGTTCTTTTTGGTTAGGAACCAAGTCCAGAATTTCCTGGCTGACTCTTCGGGCTGTTGAATTATGTGACTTAAGTCGTCGGCATCCGGAGGTCGAACATATGTACCTTGGAAGTTGTCAAGGAAGGCTTCTTCCAAGTCCTCCCAACTGCCAATGGAGTTTTTGGGCAGGCTGTTCAGCCAGTGCCGGGCCGGCCCCTTGAGTTTCAGGGGGAGCTATTTGATGGCATAAAGATCATCGCCGCGGGCCATATGAATATGGTGAATAAAGTCTTCAATCCATACCGCGGGGTCTGTGGCTCCATCATATGATTTGATATTCATGGGTTTGAACCCTTTTGGGAATTCATGCTCCATTACTTCATCAGCGAAGTAGAGGGGGTGTGCGGTGCCTCTATATCGGGCCAGATCGTGACGTAGTTCGGATGGAGTCCGTCTGCGGTTTTCGGCTCGGACGTAATTGTTCTTGCCATGTTTGGCTTGATAGACGTATGATGGACCTGGCCGGACCTGCTTTATTCTTTAGGTCCTGTTGCAGGTCATATGTATATGCCCAAGCTATTTTATCCCTGCCTTTACAGCGAGGTAATACGGGCTAGTGTTCGGCCTGGTTTTCCGCTTTGTCCCGGCCACGTGGTGGTCGGTCAGCCGCAATGTGTTCTGATGGCACGGGCTCCAGCGCCTCGTCATCGAATTGAGGTAGTAATTTGTGCTTCGGGTAACTTTTGAGTGGTCTCTCAGGGCCGTATTCCTCGGATGTCAGGATGTTAGTCTATCTATCATTGAATAGATCTTGATCAGCTTGAAGCTGTTCCTGCTTCTTTTTCAGGCTCCTTGTAGTGGCTATTAGCCGGCGCTTAAAGCGCTCCTGCTCGAGAGGTTCCTCAGGCATGATAAAATCCTCGTTGCCGAGGCTCACCTCATCCTCGGAGAGTGCAAGATAATTACTGTCCTCTGAGTCTTTGTGTATGGCCTGTTCATCAGGTGTGACTCGCCCATCTTCCCGTTCGTCCTATTCGTAAGTTGGCCGAATGGGATCTTTGTTGTCTCCGGCATCGTCTAGAGTATTGTTTTCTCCCGTGTCGGTATTGCTATCTTTTTCATGGCGTGATTTAGAGGGGCGCCGCTCTCGTCGGCGCTTTGGCTGTATCTCAGGAGGTTTGTCTTCCACTAGGTCTTCTTTGTCATCGTCGTTAACTTCTTTGGGTGTGTCCACCATGTATACGTCGTAGGAGGAGGTGGCCTTCGAGCGCCCGGTAAATGGCGGGTTTTGGGACTGTTCCTCTTCGGCATCACCGTCCATACCGTCGATGTCTCCGGAGCCGTAGTCGAGCATGTTGGTTAAATCTTTGATAGTGGCTATTAAGTGGGGGGTGGGTGGGAAGCGAAATTCCCTGTCATCAGCCCCCAGCTCAAACCAGATATACTTCGGTTGTGAGTCTCCTACTAAAGAGAGGGTTTTTAATGAGTTTAGCACATCGCCTAAAGGTGAGTGCTGGAAGATGTCTGTGGAACTGAATTTGATGACCGGCGCCAGGTAAGGCTCGGCAGATGCGGACGCGCGTAGTTCAGAACCAGTGACCAGAGATGAGTCCGGGGGTCCGGTGACGCAGTCCCTGCTCGAAGTTCGTCCTGTGTGCAGCTCCAACACCACTGAGTCCGCGGTTTCCGTGGCGGGGTTAAGCTTCCTGTCTTCGGATGGCGCAAGCTACTCTGGATCTAGGGCCAGAGCGCTTATAGGCGCAATCTCGTGTGTATGGTCCGATGAAAGATTTAGGTCATGTTCATCATGGTAGCAGGGAGCGGCTGCCATGGGCTCAAATCCGTCGAAGATCAAGTCTCCACGGATATCAGCAACGTAGTTCAAGCTTCCAAACCTGACCTGACGGCCAGGGGCATAGCTGTCGATCTGCTCTAGATAGCCAAGCAAGTTGGTCCGTAGTGCGAAGCCACCGAATACGAAGATCTGGCTAGGGAGAAAGACACCCCCCGAGCAGCGTTGTTGTAGATGATGGATGGGGCCATCGAACCTTCTGACGACGGGACAACGGAACTCTCAATGAAAGCACCAATGTCGGTGTCAAAACCGGCGGATCTCGGGTAGGGGGTCCCAAACCGTGCGTCTAAGGTTGATGGTAACAGGAGACAGGGAACACGATGTTTACCCAGGTTCGGGCCCTCTCTATGGAGGTAATACCCTACTTCCTGCTTGATTGATCTTGACGAATATGAGTATTACAAGAGTTGATCTACCTCGAGATTGTAATGGCTAAAACCCAAGAAGCCTAGCCAATCTGATTATGATTCTGCCTCTACGGACTAACTACTCCGGTTTATATAGACACTGGAAGGGACTAGGGTTATACAGAGTCGGTTACATAGAAAGGTATCTTCATATCCGAACGCCAAGCTTGCCATCCACGCCAAGGAGAGTCCCATCTGGACACGGGTGAGAGTCTCTAGTCTTGTATCTTCATAGCCCATTAGTCCAGCCCATGTCCAACAGGTCGGACGCCCGAGGACCCCTTAGTCCAGGACTCCCTCAGCCGCCCCTGACCTCGACGCTGACCCCGACCTCGATGTTGCCTTCCACCGCGCGCCCGAGCCCCGACCTCGATGTTGCCTTCCACCGCGCACCCGAGCCCCGACCCCGACCTTGAAGCCGCCTGCCCCTCCCTTGGCGCCGGCACCCGAGGTGAGCACGCCTCCTCCTCCCCCTCCCCTACCTCTACCTAGCTAAAGTTCCTAGGGTTCATCAAATTTTAGATTGCATCAAATTAGTTAGGGTTCATCAAATTAGACACTAATTAGAGAAGTAGTTCCTAGGTAGGTTCATCTAATTAGTTAGTAAGAACTAGGGCAGTAGTGTTTAATAGAATTAGTAAGAAAATCAATAGAACTAGTTGAACTAGTTTATTTTTAGTAAGAACTAGTTGAATTAATAGAACTAGTGTATTTTTAGTAAGAAAATTAATATAACTAGTAGAACTAGTTTATGTTTAGTAAGAACTAGTTTATTTTTATTTATAGAAAGTTTATTTTTAATAAGAACTAATTGAATCAATAGAACTAGTTGAACATGTTACATTTGTTGTTATTTTTTTAGTTAAAGCAATTATTCCCGCATCGACGTCGACGATGCCTATTCCGCATCCTCGTTTTCGACTCGGCGGAGGACACCTGCTTGATTAGATGGGCCATGTCTGGGACTAGGCTCCACCGGGCTGGCACTGGGAGGTGCTACCTACCGGGGGGCGCAGCTTGGTGAGGAGCCAGCCCATCATTGACCCGGACCTTCTTTGGTGGCGGTCGCGTGGGCCAGTAATGGTGCAGAGGCTTGAGGACCCCGCAGAGGTGGTACGTCACCGTGTCAGCGAGGAGGACGTGCACGTCCGTCGCTACATGGTTGCGTTGGAGCGCATGTTCTCTAATACCTGGCACGTTCTCCAGGGATCTCACTGGAGCTCTGATCCTGTGATGGTTCCTTCTCTTTGGGTGTCCACTGCCCGCGCTGATACCCGTCGTGCGCTAGGGTTTTAGTTGTATTAGTGATGTTATATGTATGATACTATTTGGGATGTATTAGTGATAATATTCGACGATGTACGGACGGAAGAGATGATTTACTTTTGCTTATTGAATGCATGCTAATTTGAATACTTATTTATTTTACGATTTGGTTTTGCTTATTGAATGCTCAAATTGGAGAAGTACTCCTATTTTGAATGCTCAAATTGTACCCCACTATGCAAGGTGTATGCATTTGATTAGTGGATAGATTATAGGGTTTTTGTTTTTGCAAAAATCTAGGAGCCCCTCCATCATCCCCGCCGTCGTCCCCGTCACCGACCCCCCGACCTCGAGGTGAGACCGGCCCAATCTCCATGTCCATATGAGTCCGATAAAATATTTTGAAATGTTTTTGCTCATATTTTCAACCATTGAAATGCAATGACCATCAAGTTTGAATGCTCATATGATGTAGATAAAAACATGTATATCTCGTGTTGCTCTAATAGGATATGTGCTTGCCCAAGTGGCCGGTCATGTTTGCAAGTTACACCTCTGAGTGGCCTATGTTTTTCCGGAGTGTTGATTAATTTCTATTCCAGCAAATTTCAGGCATTCAATATGTCCTTTTTAGCAAAGGTCATGCCAGATTTTTCCGTGAATTTTGTCATGACTTGTGCTAGAATATGTAGGAAATATCGAGGCCTGAATTTTCTAGAAAGATAATTAAATGATATTTCGGGTTGACTTTAAGTCTGTCAAGGCTCCACCATATATGAGTGGACGAAGAATCCCGACTGTTGTCGTGGGGGTCATTTCTCCTTCTTCTCCTTGTGCTAGATCATTGTTATGCACTAGGGGAAGGAGGAGTAACGACCATCACCGATGGTCGCAAATGTCAAAGAGGAATTAGTGAGAGAGAGTCTCCACCATGTATGAGAGGACGAAGAATCCCGACTGTTGTCGTGGGGGTCGCTTCTCCATCGTTCCCGTGTGCTAGACATTTTGGTGTAATGCACTCGGGGATGAAAGGAGGAGCGATCATCACCAATGGTCGAATGTATACACCACGTGAGCTGAGAGTTTTCAAGAAAAGACTCGGCAGACCAATAGTCAACCCGTGATGAATAATAATGATCTAATTTAGTTTTTGTAGTACATATATTTAATTGTACAAGTTTAATCTTTGAATTATGAACATAGGAAATGTCATACTCTGACAACGAAAGTCTCCTGGGGGAGTGCGACTCGTGCAACGATGACCGTGGTCGGTGCGACAGGCCTCACCTGGACGAAGATCCGCGCTTCAGCATTAAGCTCCAAGAGAACTTCGATGTTGAAACAGTACGCAACGATGACATGTGTCTTTTCGTAATTAAGCACGACTTCAACTATTTCAACGTGTAATTTTCATCTTTTACAGTTCGACTAGCTTATCCCATGCCATGCAAGACGTTATGTCTTGGAGAGGATTGGTTTTGAAGACCATGAAAGTTTAGAAACAAAGAAAATTCACCTATGCTTGTCACCTATGCCATCCAAGACTGTACAATTCTCAGAGCGTAACCCATTTTGGTTGCACAAATTGGGAAGCACTTTGCTAGATGTATGGTTTTTATCAGGATATGCTTGTCACCATGGATCTTGGTGATCCTGACATCGACCAAGACAATATGGACATTTGGGTCCTTGTTGATACACTTCCAATTCTATCGCTATTTGAGTTTCTCAAACATAGTTATTAACTAATTTATATTGTTTATTTCAATATAGTTGACATCTTATTTTCATTCTTCAAACAATGTGCGGAAGATGGTAGACAGAACCTACTACACCGATGGCTCCGAATTAACTTATCAGGAGAAAAATCATCTGATCGCATTTTGTACAGAAATTGAGAATTACAATATCTATTATAAAACTCCTCCACATTATGGTCAATATGTGCCACTAGTGCACGTGTTGAATCACGGTAACATCCATGGAGATGCCATGGTAAGGTTTTTTTACTATTACGACATCCGTGCATCTTTTGCATACTTCTAAAACTGAACTACATTGCTAACTACGAAGTTATTACTATGTTTTTCAACAGAAAATCCCGAATGATTGTGTGCCTCATCTGATGTATCAGAATGGTCGCCTTGATGTCATGAACATACAGCCAGGTCATCCTACGAATCTCACCTGTCCATATCGGATTTCTAAAACCGGTGAACACATGGTAATCAAAGAATGGAAAAAATGTATGGACAGTCGTAAGGAGGTTCTTGGAAGCAACATTTGCGAAAGGCAAGAATTGGAGACAGGATATCTCCATTCTCTATAATGGAGAGTCAGGGGCTATCTTGTTTTATGCTATTTTACCTAAGAGAATATAGTAGGTCCTGAGTGAATGTTGTAGGTCCTATGAGGTATAATGTTTATTATGTGGTACAATGTGTTAGAGTTGATGATGAGGAGTAGTTGTGATTATGACTAGTGACCAACTTGCTATGTGATGTCTCATTGATGAAAATGATGATCACGAGGAGGTGTTATATGACAATGATGTATTATGGTGATAAGTTGTTAATGATATGATATGATGATATTTATTATCTCATTGGGTGAAAGAACCGCGGATTAGTTTCAAGTGGATGTCCATCCACTTGAAACTCGTCCACGGTTCTTTCACCCAGTGATGTAATAACTCATTATGATGTAAAAACAATCTCTAACTTGCTGCTGTATGAAAACTTATATAAAGGTGTTGAAGGAAATATGCCCTAGAGGCAATGATAAAGTTATGATTTATTTCCATATATCATGATAAATGTTTATTATTCATGCTAGAATTTTATTAACCGGAAACTTAACACATGTGTGAATACATAGACAAACATAGTGTCACTAGTATGCCTCTACTTGACTAGCTCGTTAATCAAAGATGGTTGAGTTTCCTAGCCATAGACATGAGTTGTCATTTGATTAACGGGATCACATAATTAGGAGAATGATGTGATTGACACGACCCATTCCGTTAGCTTAACACTTGATCGTTTTGTTTACTGCTATTGCTTTCTTCATGACTTATACTTGTTCCTATGACTATGAGATTATGCAACTCCCGATTAACAGAAGAACACTTTGTGTGCTACCAAACGTCACAACATAACTGGGTGATTATAAAGGTGATCAACAGGTGTCTCCGATGGTGTTCGTTGAGTTGGCATAGATCGATAATAGGATTTGTCACTCTAATTGTCGGAGAGGTTTCTCTGGGCCCTCTCGGGAATGCACATCACTACAAGCCTTGCAATCAATGTGACTAATGGGTTAGTTACGGGATGATGCATTGCGGAACGAGTAAAGAGACTTGCCGGTAACGAGATTTAACTAGGTATTGAGATACCACGATCGAATCTCGGGCAAGTAACATACCGATGACAAAGGGAACAACGTATGTTGTTATGCAGTTTGACCGATAAAGATCTGCGTGGAATATGTAGGAACCAATATGAGCATCCAGGTTCCGCTATTGGTTATTGACCGGAGACGTATCTCGGTCATGTCTACATAGTTCTTGAACCCGTAGGGTCCCCACGCTTAAAGTTCTGTGACGATCGGTATTATGATTTTTGTGTTTTGATGTACCGAAGGTAGTTCAGAGTCCCTGATATGATCACGGACATGACGAGGAGTCTCGAAATGGTCGAGACGTAAAGATCGATATATTGGACGACTATGTTCGGACACCAGAAGTGTTTCGGGAGGTTTCAGACATATACCGGAGTACCGGGGGGTTACCGGAACCCCCCGGGGAGTATATTGGGCCTAATGGGCCCTAGTGGGAGAAGAGGAGGGGCGGCCAGGGCAGCCGCGTGCCCCCTCCCCCTCTAGTCCGAATTGTACAAGGAGGGGGGGGCGCCCCCTTTCCTTCTCTCCTTCTCTCCCTTTCTTCTCCTCTCCTACTCCTACTTGGAAGGGGGAGTCCTACTCCCGGTGGGAGTAGGACTCCTCATGGGGCGCACCATAGGAGGCCGCCCCCTGCCCCTCCTCCACTCCTTTATATATGGGGAGGGGGCACCCCTTGGAGACACAACAATTGATCATTGATCTCTTAGCCGTGTGCGGTGCCCCCCTCCACCATAATCCACCTCGGTCATATCGTAGCGGTGCTTAGGCGAAGACCTGCTTTAGTAGCTTCATAAACACCGTCACCACGCCGTCGTGCTGACGAAGCTCTTCCCGGAAGCTCTACTGGATCGTGAGTTCGCGGGACGTCACCGAGCTGAACGTGTGCTGAACGCGGAGGTGTTGTACGTTCGGTACTAAGGATCGGTCGATCGTGAAGACGTACGACTACATCAACTGCGTTGTCATAATGCTTCCGCTTATGGTCTACGAGGGTGCATAGACGACACTCTCCCCTCTTGTTGCTATACATCACCATGATCTTGCGTGTTCGTAGGATTTTTTTTTGAAATTACTACGTTCCCCAATAGTGGCACCCGAGCTAGGTTTATGCGTAGATGTTATATGCACGAGTAGAACACAAGTGAGTTGTGGGCGATACAAGTCATACTGCTTACCATCATGTCATACTTTGGTCCGGCGGTATTGTTGGATGAAGCGGCCCGGAGCGACATTACGCGTACGCTTACGCGAGACTGGTTCTACTGACGTGCTTTGCACATAGGTGGCTGGCGGGTGTCAGTTTCTCCAACTTTAGTTGAACCAAGTGTGACTACGCCTGGTCCTTGTTGAAGGTTAAAACAACACTAACTTGACGAACTATCATTGTGGTTTTGATCCATATGTAAGAATGGTTCTTGCTCAGCCCATAGCAGCAATGTAAAACTTGCAACAACAAAGTAGAGGACGTCTAACTTGTTTTTGCGGGGCATGTTGTGATGTGATATGGTCTAGGCATGATGCTATATTTTATTGTATGAGATGATCATGTTTTGTAACGGAGTTATTGGCAACTGGCAGAAGCCATATGGTTGTCGCTTTATTGTATGAAATGCAATCGCCCTGTAATTGCTTTACTTTATCACTAAGCGGTAGCGATAGTCGTAGAAGCAATAGTTGGCGAGACGACAACGATGCTACGATGGAGATCAAGGTGCCATGCCGGTGATGATGGTGATCATGACGGTGCTTTGGAGATGGAGATCAAAGGCACAAGATGATGATGGCCATATCATATCACTTATATTGATTGCATGTGATGTTTATCCTTTGTGCTTCTTATTCTGCTTTGATTGACAGTAGCATTATAAGATGATCTCTCACTAAAAATTTCAAGGTACAAGTGTTCTCCCTGAGTATGCACCGTTGCAAAAGTTCGTCGTGCTGAGACACCACGTGATGATCGGGTGTGATAAGCTCAACGCTCTTATACAACGGGTGCAAGCCAGTTTTGCACATGCAGAATACTCAGGTTAAACTTGACGAGCCTAGCATCACTACAAAAAAATACACCTCCGTGATGATACGTGTTTGTCAGAGTAGGTCACGTTTTCTGTCGTGCATGTACACCCATGACAAATTTATGACAGAATCAAGATAGTCATACCTATGCTGTTGTAGAAGTGTTCCATGACATTACCAAAATTATCATCACGGAAGTGTCCACTTCCATGACGATAAATCGCGTGTCACAGAAGTGCTTTCATCAAGGGTGACCTACACGTGGCATCCACCGTAACGGAACGCCGTTAAGCTATCAGGTACGGTTTTGAATTCGATAACCCGTTAACAGCCCGGACCAATGGGGATTTTCCACGTGTAAAATTCTGATTGGTTGATAAACACACGTGTCAGCTCTGCGTTGGCACAGGTGTCACT
Source organism: Triticum urartu (assembly GCF_003073215.2). Lineage (NCBI taxonomy): Eukaryota > Viridiplantae > Streptophyta > Magnoliopsida > Poales > Poaceae > Triticum > Triticum urartu. The sequence goes on from NC_053028.1 coordinate 382,722,943, forward strand.
CATCCAATGGGCGAGATGCGCCTATGATATGTTGACATGTGGACCGGGCCAAAAGTGGCCCATAAAGTTTAAATGGGCCGGCCCAACTAAAGGCCCACAAGATTTTGCGGTCCATAATGGGACGCCCCAGCAAAAGGCCCACGAGATTTTGCGTATCATAATGGGCCGGTCCAGCTAAAGGCCCATGAGATTTTGCGGGCCATAATGGGCCGGCCCAGCTAAAGGCCCATAAGATTTTGCAGACCATAATGGGCCGGCCCAGCTAAAGGCGCAACATTCTCAGTTAAGGCCCGTACGGCTAGTGTCAAATCGGCCCGTCAACGGCCTGTCCTAAACTTGTCATCATCGCAGCCCATGGTCACTTCTGGCCCCTTAACAGGCCGCTAAGCATATGGGCCGAATTACGGCCCGATGTATTTCCGTCCTGTTAAAGGTCCTGCTTCATTTGGGCCCATTTACAGGCCATTGAAACTTTCGGCCCATAAACGACCGTGAAGGATTTGGGTCATATTCGGCCATGTCTGACATTCAGCCTATTAGAGGCCCACTATAGATTTGGGCCACTTTCGGCCTGTTGTGATTTTTGCCCTGTTAACGTCGGACGAAATCCATGGGCCATATGTGGCCAACGTCACATCGGGCCCATTAAGGACCCATATAAAAATGAAGATAATCTATCCCGACCGAACTTCCGGCCTGTTAAAGGCCCGTGTATTAGGTCGGCGCATTTACGGCCCGTCCGAATTTCGGCCTGTGAAAGATCCGCATCGTAAATGGGCCACCATTTCGGCTTGCTAAGACCAGTGGGTTATTTGGCACAATCAGGGCCCAATCTAACTTTTGGTCTTTTAAAGGCCCATGTTTTTATGGGCTCGAGATATTTACACCTCTAAACAACCTATTGTTACTGAGGGCCCAAATTATGTTTAGGCCTGTTAAAGGTCCAATATGGGCACATGCCTACCAGAAAAATATGAAATCTTATGCTGATTTAGGCCCAGATATTTTTAGTGGGCTACATGAAAATTTTGGCCCATAATCGTTTTAGCCCAATTGGAATGGGCCCGACGAATGTTGGCATGTTGGGATCCTACGAAGCTTTCGGCCGAATACATTACTAAGATAAACCTACACTATATAAAAATAGCGTTGTAATTATTGCAGCCTTTGACAGCATCATAAATGTTGTATCACAACAAAATAAATTCCAACAATACAACAAAAGGCCTCTTGGCATAAAGTTTACAGTCCTTGCAGATAAAAGCACCGTCAGATGTATAATTTTAGGCTGTAGATCATTTGATGGAGCAGCACGATCTTCACCTTTTTTAGGCTGTAGATCATTTGATGGAGCAGCACGATCATTTGATGTAGAATTTGATGGAGCAGCACGATCTTCACCTTTTTTCCGCCATTTCTCTTGAACAATGAAGCGAATGTCTGATAGTCTGGTTTCAAAACCATTCATATCTTGACGGCATTTGTCAACCACTATTCTTGTTTCCGAAACAACGTCCATTAGGGATTCGACTTGTGTCTGGAGCACAGATTTATCACTCTGTCTAGCAGGAAGATTTTGTTCAGTAGGCGATTTGGACGAGATTACCTTGACAAAAAACCCAGAATTACGCAGGAAGGTGCTTTTTGCAATGTTACTGGAGAGATACTAACGCACTACAGCAAGATATTGTGCCTATGGTAGCCTCGTCACCTTCAGGTGGTTGTGGATGTTCAATCATTTTTTCCATAGCTTCCTAAAAGTTTGAACTTGTAGATTAGTGTACCAGATATGTTACTAATGAGACAAAAACAAACAAAGTAGGCTACACGTTTATACATAACTTATTTTGCTGAACTACTGTAATACATTAGCTTGTATTGTAGTGCCAACTACATAATAAAATCACTTTCGGGGCATATGTCCGTGTAGCATGCCTACTGTATTGTCTATTTCCTCACATTCGTTGACATCTAAGGATAAAGAGACATGGTTTAAAGTAGGATGAAAATAGTATGACATCATTCATATCATGGGCAAACAGATATAAAACAAACATGCTATTTGATCATTTTGTGCGCACGTGAACATAACAACTAGAATACAGATCAAGACCAAAAGAATATCCTTCATCTCTTTTAAACCATGTAAGGTGAAATGATATGTTAAGACAACTGTGTATAGAAGTGAACAGAGTAACTGACATTGGCTGCAAACCAAGTAGTTAAATGAACACATCACAGTACCAATCAGTTCAAAGGAAGGAGGAGTAAGGACTTACAACAGCGGCTTGAACTGGTGTGCTCATGCCCTTCATCTTGCTAGTGTGGAAATCCTTGAAGATTTGCACTGCATTCGGTTCAGGTTCTTTTTGGTCCGCACAGGCTTTCCTCTATATTTGGAACAAGTCAATTTATATACGATAATATGGCACAGAAAAAAGAAGTAGCAGCTATTTACAAGAGCCTTGAAGTGTGCAATATAGCTATGGGATCCTGTTGTCTGTTGGAATTTCACTTTAGAACGGTTGGTCTTGTTCTTCAAACAGTTAGCCTAGAAGAAGATACACTTGTAAGGCACATACATAAATACAAGTTCAATATGTGGTTTGATCAAATACATATAGCCTACCTGATACTTTGGATCAGACCAGTGTTTAACGAGGGTTGTCTAGTATTCATCTGTAATATATTCCACTGGAGATGTTTGGGAGATTTCATTGTTAGCCTTGCCTTCAAAGTGAGATTTTCTAAGGTGGTACCGATACTATCGCAGAGCAGACTGAAAAACATGAGTGCATGCTTTTTTAGTTGCATCATCTTTCGGATCCAACTTGAACCTCATCTGTTTAAAAAAGAATGCGAGTCTTATTAGGATGAAGCAAGAAAGTATGGGACAGAGCAAGACAATATTACTAATTATGATGAATAACATTACTTACGAAAAAATGGTCAATGAAGGTCTTAAACTGGGTATTGTCTTTCTCATTCCTGTATTGGATCCACGTTGGGAGGATACGTGCATGACACCTAATGGCAACGGCTGCCTCTGATACTAACTTGGATGGCTCTATAGCATCACGTGACCTTTTCAAACCTGCCTAAAAATGGATCTCCATTCTTCCTCATTTAGATTTTCTTAATCTGTCAAGCATTATCCCTGATGTCTGTTTCCGCTTGCGTCGTGGTGCTAGTTCAACAACGAATATGGAAAGTGTTAGTGTACATCAAACTGTGAGAGTACATATAAAGGAGCATGCAACTTCAACTTGACTCGGTAAGGTACCGTCTTGGTGTTGATGCTCATGAGGTTCATCTGATCTTGCCAAGTCTTGTTGTGACAGCAGTGCTTCGGAAGTAGTGTTAGGTGTGAAGGTAGCTTGGGAACTGGCCAGTTCCAGAGCAAACGAATGAGTAACTCGTTGAGATGCTGGTACAGTTGAAGCGGATGCTGCAGCTGGTGGAGCAGGTGATACTGTGTTTGTAGATTTAGCCGGTGGACTTGGACCTTCTACTGCACTATAAGTACCACCAGAATCTGTACGACAGATCCTTTTCCGTTTCTCCCGACGAGTAACACCACTCACTACTATATTGTTTTCCTTGCTCTTTTTTGACTTTGCCATGTGAAGCCGTACCCACAACATAAAAGAATAAAATCGCTCTTCAGAACTCATTGATGCATGATACAGACAAGCAATACATTGATGTAAGACAACCGTATGAGGATGGAATATGTAAGAAAAATAGGACGGCATGACATATTCACAGCTATGATGTGTAAACTAAGAAGAAGGATTTTCAAGAAAAAGAAGTAATGCAAGCTAGATACCATATGAAAGATGCAACCAATATTACTCTGCCAAGTTAAAAGTGTCTTGTCATAAGTGGCAATTCGAAAAATTAGAAGCAGTACAACGTAGAAATCAATGCAAATGCAACCACTATCAAACTGCCATGTTAAAAGCGTCCAATCATGAGTGACTGATGCGGGATACACAACATCAGTACTTTGATGTAAGAACATGGTATGATAGATAGATGCAGTGTATTCTAGACACAGAACGCCATGTCATATGCACATGTATAACGTATAAACTCAACAGGTGCAATTTAATCAAAATAGAAGAAATACATGCTACACAACGTATGCAACATGAAACCAATTATCACACTGTGAACTTAGAGCAAGCACCTGCGATGGTGGTGTACGAGAGATGAACTCATCATGTAGACTTAGGACTTCAACTTCATTAGCAATAGCAGTGGCAAATCTAGAGAGTATATGTTTGCGTCGTTGCAGAGGACCACCGATATCCCCTAACTTACTCTTTTCCTTCCTATTTTCTGATATTTCCTTATGAAGTCAAAACCACAAGAAGATGAATAAAATTAGCTCTGCATAACTGGTTGATGCATGATACAAACGAACACTACTTTGATGTAAGGCAAGCGCATGATAGGAGGATGGAATATATACAAAAAAATACAGCGTTTCATATTCACATGTACGATAGGAGGATGGAATATGTATGAAAAAATAGTAAGCGGAAGGTATTTCAACAAAATTAGAAGAAATGAAAGCTAGGCACCATATGAACATGCAACCAATATCACTCTATCGGGTAAAAAGTGTCTCGTCGTAAGTGCTATGTCAAGAAATTAGAAGCAGTACAAGCTAGAAGACAATGCAAGATGCAACCTACATCACAGTCCCAAGTTAAATGTGTCTTATGGGTAAGTGATCGTTGCAGGTATAAGTTGTAAGCTACGCAGATGCAATTCAACACAATTCAACATAACTTGTAAACTAGACATCATACAGAAAATGCAACCACATATAACATTTCCAAGTTAGAGCAAGCACCTGTGATGGTGGAGCAGGGGAGATGTGCTCATCATCTACACGTATGTTCTAGAAACAGGAACACGTGTCATATTCACAGGCATTATGTGTAAAGTAAGCAGATGCAATTTAACAAAGTTAGAAGCAATGCAAGCTAGACATCATACACAACATGCAACCACATATAATAGTGCCAAGTTAGAGCAAGCACCTGTGATGGTGGAGTAGGGGAGATGTGCTCATCATGTACACGTATGTTCTAGAAATAGGAACATGTGTCATATTCACATGCATTATGTGTAAAGTAAGAAGATGCAATTCAACAAAGTTAGAAGCAATACAAGCTAGACATCATACGCAAGATGCAACCACATATAATAGTGCCAAGTTAGAGCAAGCACCTGTGATGGTGGAGTAGGGGAGATGTGCTCATCATCTACACAGCTACGTCGGCTGTCTAGTCTTGCGTTGTCTTGCGAATCTTGTTGGGAGGATGGCGGAGTAGAAATTATAGATAACCTCCGTTTCAGTTGCTCGGAAGGACCACCATCATCCAATGTCTTGCCAATTTCCTTCAGCTTTATTGATTTTGCATTGTGAGGTCAAACCGACAAGAAAAAGGAATATAATTCGCTCTTCTGAACGCATTCATGCATGATACTGACGAACACTACTCTGATTAAAGGCAAAGTCATGATACGAGGATGGAATATGTACGGAAAAATGGACGGCTTGACATATTCAGACCTATAATGTGGTCACTAAGCAGAAGGCACTTCAACAATTTAGAAGCACTGCAAACTAGACACCATATGAAAGGTGCAATCAATATCACTCTGCCAAGTTAAAACTGTCTCGTCATAGGTGGCGTTCATCAAACTAGAAGCAATACATGCTAGAAATCATATTCAAGACACAAACCAATATCACACTGCCAACTTAAAGGTGTTCCATCATAAGTGACTGATGTAGGATACACACGAAGAGTAGTTTCATGTAAGAACATGGTGTGATAGACAGATATAGTATATACCAAAAACAGGAAAGCATGTCATATTCACACGTATCACGTGTAGGCTAAGCAGATGCAATTTACACTAATTAGGAGCAATAAATGCTAGACACCATGTGCAACATGCAACCAGATATCACACTGCCAAGTTAGAGCAAGCACCTTGGATGGTGGAGTAGGGGAGCAGTGACTTGGACCTTGTAATGCACTATCAGTACAAGGAGAATCGGTACAGATGCTCCATTTACGTTGCTGTAGAGGACCACCATCATCGCCTTCCTTCCTCTTTCTTGATTTTGCCTTGTCAAGTCAAACCCACAAGAAAAAGGAATAAAATTTGTTCTTCAGAACTCATTGATGCATGATACTGACGAACACTACTTTGATGAAAGGCAAATTCATGATACGAGGATGGAATATGTATGAAAAAATGGACGGCTTGACATATTCACACCTATGATGTGGTAACTAAGCAGAAGGCACTTCAACAAATTAGAAGCACTGCAAACCAGACACCATATGAAAGGTGCAATCAATATCACTCTACCAAGTTAAAATTGTCTCGTCATAGGTGGCGTTCATCAAACTAGAAGCAATACATGCTAGAAATCATATTCAAGACGCAAACCAATATCACACTACCAACTTTAAGGTGTTCCATCATAAGTGACTGATGCAGGATACAAAAGAAGAGTAGTTTCATGTAAGAATATGGTGTGATAGACAGATATAGTATGTACCAAAAATAGGAAAGCGTGTCATATTCACACGTATCATGTGTAAGCTAAGCAGATGCAGTTTACACTAATTAGAAGCAATACAAGCTAGACACCATATGCAACATGCAACCAGATATCACACTGCCAAGTTAGAGCAAGCACCTTGGATGGTGGAGTAGGGGAGCAGAGACTTGGACCTTGTAATGCACTATCAGTACAAGGAGAATTGGTACATATGCTCCATTTACATTGCTGCAGAGGACCACCATCATCGCCTTCCTTACTCTTTTCCTTCCTCTTTCTTGATTTTGCCTTGTGAAGTCAAACCCACAAGAAAAAACAATAAAATTTGCTCTTCAGAACTCATTGATGCATGATACTGACGAACACTACTTTCACGTAAGGCAGCCGCATGATAGGAGGATGGAATATGTATGAAAACAGGACGGCGTGACATATTGACATGTATGATGTATAAAGTGTAAACTAAGGACAAGGTGCTTGAACTTGTTAGAATCGATGCAAGCTAGAAACCATATGAAAGATGAAACCAATATCACTCTGCAATTTTAAAAGGGTGCCCTAACAAATGTATTTGACCAAATTAGAAGAAATACATGGCAACAGGCAAGAAATAATATGCAATATGCAATGAATAAAGGTGACTCATCGTAAGTGATTGATGCAGGATACAGAAGAGAGGTAGTTTCATGTAAGAACAAGGTTAACACATAGATGTAGTGTGTACCAAAAATACGAAGGCATGTCATATTCACAGGTATAATGTGTAAACTAAGGAGATGCAATTTACCGTAATTAGAAGCATTACAAGCTAGACACCGTATGCAACATGCAACCACATATCACACTGTGAAGTTAGAGAAAGCACCTGTGATGGTGGTGTGGGGGAATTGCGGTCATCAACTAGAGAGCTATGTTGACTATCTTCATTTAGCCTTGCTGTTTCTTGAGAATCATGTGGGGAGGATGACACTTCACTCTTTAAACGAGTATGGCGTCTCATAGTAACCCACTCGGGTGACTGTCTCATCATAAGTGATTGACGAGGGATACAAAAGAGCATTAGTTTCATGTACGAACATGGTTTATAGACATATGTAGTATGTAACAAAAACAGGAAGGCATGTCATTATCAAAGGTATAATGTGTAAAGTAAGCAGATGCAATTTAACCAAATTGGAAGCAATACAAGCTAGACACCATATGCAACATGCAACCACATTTGACAGCGCGAAGTTAAAGCAAGCACCTAGGATGGTTGTGTGTGGAAATTGAGATCATCAACTGCAGAGCTACATTTACTGTCTCCAACTGCTGATACTGCATCCTTTAGAGCGCTGAAAAACTTAGTGCCTATCTTCGAATTACACTGGAGTGACTTCTGTATTTTCTTTTCAGCATTCATCAACACTTCATCAGTCTGAAATACCCATGCATAAAAAAACAATAGTGTGAGTACGAGTGAAGTGTGTGCATAATTAGTATAGTGTAAAGGTAGCAGATAGCAGGCCGGTGAGAAATAAATGACGGGAGACATATGATAGCTCTACAACATGCATGGCACACTAAATTACTACAGGATTCTATTTAAATAACATTCGACTGAAAACAAATAGTTCAGTCCATTTTGTCTCCACCGTCCGATGTACAAAGAACGGGCAGATCGCCTTCATCTACCTCCAGCCAGTCAGCGTTGACGATCTTCCTCTAAATGGCAGCGACCACCGGCCCAGTCCCCTACCTGTGCCCTCCCCTCGACCTCACCGCACCGCCGTTCTTGGAACCGCCCCCGGCCATCCATTCAAGCCCCACCAACCTCCAGATTGGGCGCAAGCAGCTCCTGCGCCCCACACCCCTATGATAGACACCGATGCGCCACTTCCCCGGTGAATAGGCGGACTAGGTGCTCCACGCGCCTAAGCGGGTGCTACTTCTATTAATTGCGGTCCGACTGACCCTGAATTGAAATCCAGGCGGGCTACTGACCTCTAGCAAAGGTGAAATATTAAACTAGGAAACCTTGTGCATTTAGTATCATGAAGAAGATGCAACAAGAAGTGCTCAACTAGTTTCTTTCGTGGGATGAATACGGTGTGAGCAGAGACGTAAGGTTTGCACGAATAAGGGAAGAGGAGTACTTCTTTCTGCTGGCAGTGCTATGTTCTCCTTCTATTTTTCCAACGATCTTCTTGTGGTTCGCTTGAAACGAGAAGTTGTGGAGGACGGTGCAGCCTTGGACGAACCCATGGCCAAGTTGTTGAGTGTGGTGCGGTGGCTGCCTGCCGGCGGCAGGGAAGTATATCCGAGGCAGTGAACGACGGCGTAGAGGGAACAACTCTGGTGCGGTGGACGGTTGCGATAGTGGAGCGGCATCAGTGAGGCTCAGGATGACGTCGTCGGTGTAGTTCTGGTACGACGCACGTCGGCGTCGGCGTCTTGGAGGCAGCTCTACCTCGGCTACAGCTGCTAAGTCCTTGAGGGCGTTGCAGTTGCGGTTGCGTTGGACAACTACGTCGGGGTACCGGCTCCGGCGTGATGGAGGAGGGCGCGGTGGATTGGGCACTATGGGGTGGATGGCGGAGGAGGCTGGGGTTTCACGGCTGGTGGAGAGGGCGTTTTGGCGCCCATGAAGTATGAATGGGGAAACGGAGGGAGGCGGGGAACTTAAGGGGGAACAATGTTTCGGTTTGGGACGCGCTTGTTTGACATTTGGGGAAAGTTACAAACTTTGCCCCCATCTAAAATTTCGGACATATTACGGGTTGGGGGTAGGAGAGTAATCTCAGGTGTCCCAAATGTGGGCGATATAGATTTCGGCCGAGCGCATGGTTGTTTAGGTGCCCACGGCGTATGAATGCCTCTTGGAGGCGGTTGAGACTGGCATCTTGGTGAAGTTACAAACCTACCCCGGTTTATACCTTTGGACATCGGGCCGATAGGATACACAGGTAGAGTCGGGACAGTAATTTCCTACCACCAAACATTAGTCTCGCGCGGTTTCGGGTGACCAGAGGCCTATTTGGCGCTTCGTTCAATATTTCGGAGCAGAAGCATTAACATTTTCGGTTCTCTTGAATTGAACATTCAGGATTTGTCAAACTTCACAAATCTTTACTCTTGAAAATCCTAAACCTACGATTATTTTGGAATGCAGGTGGTACATTTGAATATACATTGTACACGAGTATATATTAAAAAATATGCAACTTACCTCAGTTCATGCATGGTTCCATATATAATCTCCTTGGTTGCAAAAAAAAGTTAGACATGCGTATGAATATATATAGCATGTTCAAACGCACAACAAAGATTTATGCCCACTTTTACATCTGATTTACAAATGCCATTATCCCGGGTTCAAATAGATGAATGCACTTCCTATGAATTCGAACCTTCGAAACCCTCTTTATGTTGAATTCGACATGTATTCTATTTTGTAGCTAGCAATTTGGAATGTACCCATGCAAGTGACAAATGTATAAAGTGATTCACACTAACAACATGGATTGCACTAATTAATGTTTATATATGAATTGCAAAAGCATCCATTGCCTGTATTTCAAACCGCTCTCACTCTATGGATCGATAATATGAAATAAACACATGCACATGCTATAATTCAATAGAGTATGGGTGTCTGATAGAACGATTTTCTTCTATACACAATTTGCAAAATTCATGATCTCATCCAAAAATAATAATGCCATTTATATTTTAATTTAATGCGTAGAACCGCCTTTTACACGTAGATGCACTATGCCTCGGCCCATTCTCACAAACGCGCTATATACCTCTCTATCTACCGCATAAGTGCACACACTTTATATGCATCGGCATTTCTCTTTCACACATGCTCACAATCTCTCTCTTGGTGTCGGGGAGTCATGCAAATGCTCTCTCTGTATCTCTCTCTCTCTCTCTCTCTCTTTCTGACTACTATGTCCCACTCTTTTCACTAATCTCAGTTGGAAAACACTATTTCTCTCACATGCATATATACACACGCACGGTCTCTACTAGCCCTCTATATGCACACACACACACACACATATATATGTGTGTGTGTGTGTGTGTGCCTATGTGTCTCCCGCACGCACATTATCTTTAGGCCTCTCGCGCACATCCCCCCCGGACACACCTCTCTCTTAGTAGTTGGCAGATATGGTTCCATCATGTCATTCGGTAGGATATCCCTGACTGTTAGGCTGGATGGTAATACGAGGCAAATTTTTACCCTAGTTCGGACCCTTGCAGCTGAGGAAAAAGCCTACTCCTGGTACTGTATATTAGTGATAGGGGCGTGTACGAAGTACATGTGAATACCAGGCATTGTGCGTGTTTGTATACTATCGACGAACTAGCCCCCAAGCTTCTATAACATACTGGGGGCCTAGGGTTACAAATCATATATAGTCGGCTTATCACCAGTGGGGATAGAGTCCTCCGCAACTCTGGTAGCTAGCTTCGTGTTGTATGCCGAGTCCTCCACATGGGTCTTCGTATAACGCGTCTCGATCCAACCTATGTGGCGTAGGATGGAACCGACCCATGATTCCTCATGTTGACCCACCACAACCAGAAATGATGTGCCCACCACACCACACACGCAATCGGCCACTAAGAAAATAAGCATATACAATAGTACAATGTTATGCATGAAAGTTAATTGCATGGTGCATCCAAAAATATTTGTTCTGCATTGTGAATGTTTATATATTCTCCTAAAATATTAGTCATGGGAAAGAGAAACAAAGGGCATATCTCTCCTTGTCTCCACCGGACATCCCTTCTTTCTACACCACTTTCACATATGCACACAAACTATCTCTTGGCCCACTAAAAGTATGCATGCCCACGACACATTCACGCATGCCGGTAACTGTATTTCAAGCTAAAGAACTATACGGTCACTAGAGTTCAGAATATGCTCATTACGGTCATCGTATACATTCTCATGGTGATCATACGGTATCTAGCTCACGATACGTCTCCGTATTTTCTTGATGACACTGACGGACTTTGCATTTGATGCGTGCTCCGTATTTTGTTGATGACACTTACGGTCATTGTATTTGAAGGGAAAGCACGATATGGTCACTGGACTTCAGAATATGCTCATCACGGTCACCACATACATTATGTCATGCTAACCAACATGTGGTTGGATGGTTAGGAGGACAGTGGTTTCTCGAGCCCACCAGAGTAAAAGTCCTGGTGCTCGCATTTATCCTGGGTTAATTTCAGTATTTTCCGGCGATGTGTGTTCAGTGGGAGGAGACATTCCACTTGACTACGAGGCACCTATGGTGACTTCGTAAAATCTCAAGATCATATGCTGGCTCACTCTCTCGAAGGTGCTCATAGAGGTAGGGTGTGCGTGTGTGCGCTTATAGCAGTGAGTGCTTGCGCGTATATATGAGCCCTTGCGTCTGTACTGTGTTAAAAAATACATGTCATGGTTATATGGTCACTGGCTCACCCGTAAAACTCTGTATTTTGTTGATGACACAATCAATTGACCATTCAAACGTTCCATGTGGCGCAACTAGTGTTGCACCATCAGGGCGCATAACCGTGGGGCCCACCTGTCAGCCCATATATGAAAGAAAGAAATGGTAGTTTGAGTCTGTACTATGTTAATAAAATAAATTTTAGGGTGACCATACTGTCACTGGCTCACCATACATCTTCGTAATTTGTTGATGACACGATCAATTGACCAGTCAAACGGTCCACATTCAGCAGCGCACATTACCATAGGGCCCACCCGTCAACGCGTATATGAAGGATAGAAATGGTAATAAATTAGTCGTCGGTAGGTACTCGAAGTCGTGAGACCTCTGGTTGGCAGTCGCCGGCGGTGGGGGCGTTGATTGGGCGGTGGGGTGGGGATCCCCGGAGAAAAAGCTCGGCGTGGGGGGGGGGCTAGAGGGATGGCCGATGCGGTGGCGGACCGACAGTGGGGAGTGGTTTCGAGGCGGGCGGGGTGGCGTCGCGGCACGGGCCGTCCGCGGGCGGCGGTGGCCGGCAGTTCGGCCGGTGGTGGCTGGCGGCTCAGGGGGGTGGAGTTTGATGATAAACTGCAGGCCCTTGATTTCATATCCAACGGCTGGAAAATCTAATGACCAGAGATGAAAAAGTCAGTCGACTGACGTGTAGCCTCACCCCGCACGTACACATGCACGCACGCAAGACACGCACGCATGCAGGCGTGTAACACTGACACATACACATAACGAACACATGCACGCGTGCAACACTGACTCATACACATGCACTCACGAACACACACACGTACGCACACATGCATGCAACACTGAAACGTACCCTTGCACACACGCAACACTCGCACGCCTACATGCACAAAAGACATGACACAAGACACATGCTCAACCTATATGTGCATGCACCCTTTGTTAAGGACATGGATTGTTACGGGTATAAACCAATCTTATCTGTGATAAGCAGAACATTGATGTTTACAGCGGTCTTTATGAATCACAACGTACCGAACGGGCTATCAACATAGTAGGCTTATCTACATGAAAAGGATGACGTCACACTCAATGAACAATCATTGGTTTATGAAATGCCCGCTTCTGACCGCCCTGGCCCACCAAAGGTTCCTATGTTGTGCGCTGCCTGCGTTGGGTCACTAACATGCAGGCCATGTACCCAAAGAGCCCACACGTCAGTGGAAGAACGATGCGGTGTCCTACGTCAGAGTCGAGGGCGCCACTTGCTGCATGCCCGAATGAACACGCCTCCTTGCCGCATTCAAACGCCTCCATGAAACCTGCCTGTGTGGAAGCCGAGAAACCCACTCTAGACACACGTTTGTTCATGACCGGGCCGGCATTAAACGCAACGCTGGCAGAGCTCCTCCCATCTGCCGTCTATTTAATCTCCTATTTAAGCGAGGCCAAACGCCGGCCAAGAATCGCACACCTCCGCCGCTCCCTTATCTCCTCCTTCACCATTTTGTCCACTCTTACAATGGCTTACAAAGAGTAGTTATTCCGCACAAGCCATTTGTCTAGGTTTGTATCTCTCACACACACCCACGTAGGTGGGGGACGTGCACGAAGAGAAGAGGTGCATGCACGACACACGTACTCCCGTCTCTTTCCCAACCACACCCGCGCGGGTACACGGTGGAGCTCATTTCTGTACGAAAAGGCAGCCCACATGGTAATTTGACACGTGTACTGGTTGTCCACTTGGTGGAGGGAGGATCGTCTACCACGGGTGAACAAACAAATTGCGACATGACGCGTTATGTTAAAAAAGAGGCAAACCATGTGGGGCCTACCTTAGAGGCAAGGCTCTATACTCTGGAGTATTTTTTATATGTCTCGTCAACTCGCAGAATGAGGAGAAGCTTGCTTAGTATGACATCTCCCCCGCCCATGGGCGTGGTGGCTCGCAGGATGAGGTGAATCTTGCTTACTACGCCTTACGCCCGCTCCCTCGCCCACGCGCGCGGTGGCTCGCAGGACGAGGAGAAATTTTTACTACTCCCTCCGTTTACTCCTCGTCCCTACTACCTTGGTTAGAGAGACTATCATATTGTTTGGAATATATATGTTCTTTTGTACTCCCTCCATTTACTTATACAAGGCCACTATAAAAAAATACATTTTCCATCTATACAAGGCCACAAATAGTAATCGAGACAAAAGTTACTACTCCCTCCTTTCTAGCTTATGGCTCAGTTTCAAAATCTCTCTAACCAAGGTAGACGGTGAGTGGTCGAATTAATTTCGCACTCCTAGTTTGCACAAGTAATTAGTACGCTCGTTTTTCTCAAGAAGTTATGTTTACCGAAGCATTAATTAGAACGAAGGCATGACTGACCACTAAATTTCCATGAACTTCTACATGCATTGGTGAGTTTTCTCTTGACACAGCTTGCATCGGGTGATCTAATGCACCTCGAAATCCAACATGTGATGTTACTACTACTAGTAGTAGAATTGAGACTTATAAAACAGAAAAACGAATGTTTTTAAGATGATCCCTATAAACCCTAGTGGGTACGTACTCCGTAAAATAAGATTTTCCCAAAACTAAGTCGCACAACCTTTATTTTCTTGTTTCCCTTCCTGCCTCCTTGCCTCGAACAAACTATGCCAAACTCCCCTGCCTGCCGCGCGGGAAAAGACCCGCCCTCCCCTTTTTTTAGTCCGGGTTTGTATCGATTGATCGCGCGAAGCAGAAAAAACCCAAGCCGTGTCTTGTACTCCTCCGTCGATGCTTGCTTTCATGAATTCTGTACTTCCTGTCGCTGACATGTGGGACATATAGCAATCGGGTCGACGTGTCAAGCACCAAATAACAATGCAGAAGAACAGGGGGACGCACACCAGTCGTACCACCCTAGTAGTAGTAGTAATGAGCAATGAGACGTCAAATCACAATGCCGCACCTTCCCAGACGGACGAAGCAACCATTATTTCACACTTCAGTTCGCCGTCATCTCAAACCATGTAGTATTGCTTCTGCCTCAAGAGGGACACGCGAATCGCCTTGGTACATCATGACACGTGGGACCGCATGACAAGCCATGCTCCCTCGCTGATCGCTCGGTAAAATCACCTCATTTTTAATACTATACTTCCTCCGTATCGGTTTACTACATGGCATGCACGTCGTTCTAGGTTGAGAATTTAACTAGCTATATATGTGATGAACAGTATATGTTTAGAAACTACATCCGCTTAATAATCCAATGATATACTTTTTGTGACATAGTAACTCAGATTTAGTTAGTCAAATGGATGACCTAGAACTACGTGCACGCCCTATAAACCGAGACATCTAAAAAAATGAGACGGAGAGGGTAGTTCAGTACGTATCTTTTTAGATCAATATAGTCGGGATTCACCAAGGAGCAAAACCAAGTGGTAGGCTGCACCTGTCGTGTTGGCGTAGCGACTTAAGCAGGGTCAGTCCTCACACGAAATGGCGACACACTTAACAGGAACCCTTTGGCCGACATGTGGCTCATCCACCGCCTTGTTCCACGTGTGATGCACCAAATTACAATTCGGAGTAGCGGTTGAATTGGAGGCACCCCGGTCCTAGCGCCACAGTAGTAGAAAATGAGCGATGAGGGGTCAAATCACAAAGCCCCACCTATCCCGCATTAAGCTGGACGGACAAAGCAACCATCATTTCACTCTAGGACGCAAGAGCATAAAGAAAAGAGAAAACCAATGATGCGTGCGGCAGCTACCTAGGGCACCCTAGGGTAGGGGTCTCCACTACAGATCTTTTTTTGAAAGTGCCTCCACTACAAATCGGCTTCACCCTCGTCCTCTTGAAGAAAACCGATGATGCGTACGGCGTTAGTGTTTGTAGGAGTACTACTAGGGCATGCAAGGCCATGTCGTAGTAAACGGGAGAGAGATTGAGTTCGAGTCGACGCCTTAAATATGTGTGGGCCTCTTGGTTTTAGGGGAACGAGGCAGTATTTTGGGTTCGAGGACTAGTGGAGATATAGTACATACAAAACATTGTGGACGTATGTTCGACCGAAAGGCAATGAAGCATGGGCCCTGCATTTTGATATACCCAGGGCCGCATGAAATTTGCTAGTCTACTCAAAACTAGTAAGGTACACATGCATTGAACGCATGAGATTTCGAAACCAAATTATGAATAAATACACACTATAGCATGTAAAGCTTTGAGTCATATATGCATGATGTAGATGTTCGTTTAGTTCTTATAGTTCATCTCATTCAAAATCAATTAGTTTTATAAAAATGTTAAGATTCATGGGGTTGTGCATTGTAAAGCATAAAGTAAAAAACAAATAATGGCAATTCATTTAGAAAAAAATCAATTATGATATGGAAGATTCTAGAACAAAGGAGAAGTGCTTGTGTTTTGAGGTTTGTGCATTATGCTTAAGTTCAACCATGGAGTCTTCTAAATTGTACATGTGGCAAATCTGGTGGAATGTTGATGATATCCAACGGCCAGTAGTGCTCGGATTTTCCATCTCTGCATTGTCGGATTATCTTCATCCATTGACCATCTTTTAATTTATTCGCACACTATAGAGTTCTTGTGCCATAGTTGCATGTCTTGGAAAAAAGCTACTAGTGGGTTGTACTAGCTATTTAGGAATAGAAGATGTATACATGGAAGTTGTAGGGAACGAGATGACATGGAGTATCTCAATTCCTATGAGTAGGGATTGGAAAAGAGATGTCATTTGGTTGACATCATAGGAACTTTTCTATTGAATCTAGAGATACCATGTATCTCAATTCCTATGAGGAGGTATTAGAAAAGAGATGTAATTTGGTTCATATCATAGGAACTTTTATATTGAATATATGCTAATGTTTATTTTCCTTTGAAATTATGGGAGTATAGGAATCCATTCATATGAGCAAAGTGGCTCTAAAGCTATAGAAATGATATCATGTTTATTTCCTTTGAAATGTGGAGTATATGAATCTATTCCTATAAACCAATTGGCTCTAAAGGAAAAAATCCTATAAAAATCATATCATATAGAGTTCCTATGATATTCCTCCACACCAAAGGATGGTTGAAATTGCTGCAGGTGATATGATGGTCTTTCTTTGTAGACTCCTCCCCCATGTTTATAGTAAGAAGAATGAAGTGATATATACAGGGTATTCTACATGTGCAATTTGGTACACAAAAACTCGGTAAAAGTTTGCGAGGTTCGAATTTTCAATAAAGCTATATGCACTACATTTTGGAATGGAGGGAGCATACGACAGTTGCTAACACTCATGTGGAAGATTTGTCTGTAGGAGGAGTGGCTGTTCTGTTAAATGACATGGCAAAACTGACACTGTCGGATGCCGATCTAACCGTTCTTACGGTGTTCGTCAGGAAAAGGCATGTGGCGAACGTTTGTCGGATAATGATTTACGGACACATGCATTGCATTGATACGTGCCCCCTCTCTCTCACGCACACACACCCTCCCGAGTCCTCTCACACCCACCGTCTATCTGCAGGTAGACGTCACACACATATGTGCTCTTCACACCCTACCCTCAGAACTTCTAAAAAACAAAAGACATCGCGCACATTTTATTTACCTCACACGTCACACACTTATACTATTACTCTTGTGACGAACGTTCTTTGGGCATAGTATATTGTACTCTCATGAAAAGAAGCGGTGCATTCACGCACTAGTTCTCTCACACCCACTCAGGGGTACACGTAGGAGCGCATTTTTTGAAGCTGGTACAACAAAATCACTCCACTATATATATAAGCAGGAGCCTTAGCGCTTGCTTTACTAGGGTTCCTCTCGTTCACTCTCTCATGCTCTCCAGATCTAAGCAAGACATAGGTGGCCACACTCTCTCTTAGCTCACGGCTGGTCATGAATCCGGATGGACAACCTCGACCGGGGGAGGGGTGTAGGTGCATCGTTCACGCTGTCGTCGGCGGCGAGGGAGGAGACCAACGGCTGCCTGCACATCCCGATCGGCGGCCGTGCCGTTCTCTCCGAGAGAGAACCGGCTCCGGAGGGCCTCCGAGCCCTTCTTCCTCCCTGCGGTATTGTGGCCAAGATGCGGCCTCCCGACGCTGTCTTGGCCACATGCCGACGACCCTCAGGTATATATTCCTTCCAAACCTGCCTTGATCTACTGCCCCAGCTCCCCACTTGGCTTCGAGTGGATCTTTTTCTACTTTCGCCCGCTGTTCCAAAGCCACCTAGACTTTTACTATTATTAGAGGTAAAGCTAGTTCATACAGTCGACTCTAAGAGTTGGTTCAAACAGGGAAGAAAGTGGGAAAGCTGTAGCATGAATCTAGGACTTGGTTCTAAGAGGAAACATGGGAAACTAGTAGATACTGGCTACCCATCCGGTCTCTTGGTTGAAAAGACAAAGAAAGCATGGTGGATGGCGAAGGGTGGCGGGAAGTGGACCTATCTCTTGGTTGAAAAAGGAAGGAAAGTGACGGGTGTTGGGGACAACGCAAATGAGAATGAGCAGGTCTAGATTCCTATGCTCACATAGGGAAATGTCGCTGAGGAGATAAAAAATGGGACAAATGCAGACATGCTGCCTGAGTGTTTGCCGCTCTCGGCAACCACATATGCCTCACCACTTTATGCCCCTGCTGTCCCTACGCCCATATCGCTACCGTGATTGTAAAATCACATGAAGCATTAAGCAATGCCACCTAATGTCACTAATAAGTAATGTTCTAGTGCCGTTGATAAATTGAAGCAATGCCACCACCATTTTATGAAGTGCTTCCGTCTTGCTTTATTTCCCATGAATTGTGTTTTTGCAGTTACACTTAAATCTCACACCGCTAACATTGCTTCATCCCAGTGGAACTGCACAAATTTGATTGCACATTTACTGACCATGTGCTACTCTCATGACAGTAATACTAATGCTATTGTTCTGCATGTTAATCTAGTGGCAGTGTTGATGTGACGTGATGCTACTTACTTAAGGACACTTTCATACTGTCAATCTAGTGCCAATTATAACACAATAGATGCTGCTGTTAATCATATGCCACTGCAAATATCTATGACTTTTTAAATAACCGTATTTCGTATTTGCGCAAACAGGGATGTGTGTCTCCATATCGTTTCGGGATGTTTGTCTCCGTATCGTTTCTATCCACGCAATCAAAAGCACACACCTCAGTTTTAGTAGAACTACGCAAAATGAGATGGCTATCCCTCGTTGCCGTCGTCTAACCACCCGTCTTCCAGGTATTCCTACATTGGTAGTTACTAGGTAGAATGACCAACGCAATATGAAATAAGTTGACTCATACATTTTACTTCCTGATTGGATTGTAGGGACGAGCGAAAACAACTGCATCCTAGTCCGGAATGCACATTCTACCAGTTCATCCATGGACCGAGGACTAGCTGGCACAGCTGCACGGTGGTTTTTTGGACAGGTGCATGGACAAGAGGCATTGTGGTCTACTTATTTCTGCAAATAGCGGTGCTTAAATTTAGTGGAATGCACAAGAATTTCAGCTGGTCAGTACACTACACGGTTCAGTTCAGCATTCCAGCTGAGAACACAATTATAATTGGTTATTCTGGAATGAGAGAACCTAACCCTAGATGGTGGCAACAAGAAAAAACCAGAGTGAACTCCAGGAAATTTAAGCCTGCCGGGAGGCCCTTTGCTTAGAGAAGCCTTGCTTGTTTTTTTTCCTGATTTGTAAACCTTCTCACAACTTTATCTTTTGCTATGAACTAGTATATATTTGTTATGTTCTATGAATCATTGAGATGTATAATATTGCTTAACTTATGCTTTTCAAGTTTTTTATGAAGCCGAGTTTAATGTGAGTGTTCCACATGAACGCTGGACTAGCGTGTGAACATTTGGAATTTACATTGTGCCCTCGGTTAACTGCATGAACCACTGTAACAAGATACATAGTTGCTTATATGTCAGACAACAGATTGATGATTGTTAGCTGGTCGATAGCCTAGTGTTGAAGCGAGCTGAGACAATGTGCCGTGTTTTGCACAACTGCTTACAAGTGGGGTAGCACCAACAGTGTTTACAAGTACTTATGTATACGTTGGTGCACAGTTCTCAAACGAGTACTCTATTTCATCAAAACACACACCGATCGTATGATAAAACTAGTGAGGATGCATCTGTTTCCGCAACAATTACAATGATTAACGGGCACACAAAAGTAGTAGCAGTTCCCATAGACAGATTCAAACAGAGTACTAGCCCCAGAGGGCTCGATAACAGGGAAGGTTCGGATAATTAGACAGAATCCAAACTACTATTAAACACTAGCTGGGGCAAGTATTTTATGCCTCGATTTAACTTGGGCTGGACACAAGACGGACCTTGCCATGAACATCATCGAGAACGTCCCGCAGCAGCTCAATCCTGTGAACCTTCATGAAGACAACCTTGTGGCCTTGCCAGTCATAAACTTGTTTGTGGAGGCATGCCACGTCATCTTCCTTCGTAAGCTTGACAAGAACAGTATGCCTAACAAACAAAGGAGTAGCTTTGAACTTCTTGTGCTTCAGTACACCCTGGACAACACGCCTGACAATAGTGAGGCTGGAATACAACTCTTCATTGGTATAAGCGCAAATGGCTTCCAGGACCCAACAGCCTAAAAACTCTGTTTTCCCAATGCGTATATTGAGGTCATCCACCTCATAGCGAGTGACATGTAGAACCACACAATCCTTGTCTGCATCAGGGCTCTAATTGAAATAGAAACAAATTCTAAATTACTTTGCAGTATAGGAAACACAAGTTATTTAAACCACTATGTATAGCATGGCATCGAAATCCTCAAACGGGGCGTTGACCATCTCAGTAGTGGCCGTGAGCGTATCTGGGGTCGGCTCGGTGGCTGCCTCCATCTTCTTGGAGCTCTCTGTCTCATGGGGATCAACCTCCCGCGTGTTCTCCAATATCGACAGATCTTTGCCTGGTTCTCCTTGGTCCATCATGAAACTGATGAATACTAGGAGACCACTGAAAGGAAAACACAATCGCAATGAAAATGAAACAAAAAAGAGAGTGATGATCGGTTACAGCTCTGCAAAAGTTCTTTTTTTTCTCTGAACGAAAATATACCAACATCACGGATCCACTTACCTTCCCTTTGTTGGGAGAGAAGAACAGTGGTAGATGCGAGTGTTGCCTTTCTTGAAGACGGTGAGGGAGAAGGGGATTCAGCGAAGAGTGAAATGATGTTGCTTCATCCGTTAAACTTGGACTGCAGGGAGGTGGGGTTTTGTGATACGATGGCTTGTTATTGCCGCGCTATGACCGAGGTGACTCTCCGCCTGCATACTGCCTTCTAATTTGGTGGATGGCATTTGGACCCGCGCGCTGCATGGCCCGCATGTCGGTGAACAAAAGTATAACGACATTCAGTAGAGGGAGACGTTTCGATGACCTAGGAGGAGCCAGAAGCGGTATTGTATCCACTGTACTAGTAGTGATTGTTTTTCTGGATAGCTGTAGAGTGTCTCCACTGTACTAGTAGTAATTGTTTCTCTAGGCCCAAGACAAAATAGCCCATCCACCCTAGTAAATAGTAAAATCAATTCAAAAGTCCATATATTTACTGAATGAGAGGCGCTACCCACACCCAGCACACTGCCTCCCCAAAAAACCTGGGTGTTCTTCTTCCTCCTCACTCCCACCCACCTCACGTCAGCTCGCTCCACTCGTACTCTGAAATTCCACACCTCACTCCTACAGAAAACCCCAGCTCCCCTTCTTCCTCACTACTACAGAAAAACCCCAGCTCCCCTTCTTCTTCACTCGCACTACAACTAGGCTCGTCATTCGTTACTCTTCTCAAATCCGTGAGCGCGAAGCGACACCCTCGAGGAAAATGGAGTCGGCTGACCCCAGTGCCAAGAAGATGAGGCTCCGGCCAGCGGCGACGCCTATTGTAGATCCCGCCCGGCAGCGCGGGGAGAAGCGGCGACCCCGCCCCCACCGGATCCCAGGAACCCGTAGAATCTCGGGTGGACCGCACCAGTGATCTCCCGGACGCCGTCCGTGGGGAGATCATCTCGCTTCTCCCCACCAAGTTTTGCTGCCGCACCCAAGTCCTCTCAATTCGGTGGCGCCCTCTATGGCACGCCGTGCCCCTTAATCTCGACTGTTGTCAGCTATCTCTCTTCAATGATTTGAAATCCCCAGAGCCATCATCTCCTCTCACTAGGGCTCCATTCAAAGCCTCTACATGCCGTCATGCTACCTGAGCAAGCATACCATGCCCTGCACGGTGGACGCCTGGCTGAAATCCCCTGAATTCATAGAACTACAGCTGCTTGAGTTCTACTATTCCCCTGGATATCACCTACCAGATACCGAACGCCATCTACCTGTGCCCTCAGCACCGATGTCCATCTCGCAGTTTTCCTCCTGTCTCCACACTGCCACCCTTGCGCTGTGCGACCTACCAGACAATCTGGTACTAAACCTTCGACTCCCATTTCTATATCGGAGGCATCATTGCACATCATCATCCACTCCAGTTGCCCTGCCCTGGAGTGCTTGGTGCTTGTTTTCACAGTTAGAATCGGTTGTCTCCCAATAAATTCGCCTAACCATGTAAGAATTGGAATTTGTTTTGACGGAAGGCAGCTCAATATCCAAGATGCCCCTTCACTTCAAAGGTTGATCCTTGATTCTAGTTATTCACCGTTGCAAATAACCGT
Source organism: Triticum urartu (assembly GCF_003073215.2). Lineage (NCBI taxonomy): Eukaryota > Viridiplantae > Streptophyta > Magnoliopsida > Poales > Poaceae > Triticum > Triticum urartu. The sequence continues at coordinate 382,745,757 of NC_053028.1, forward strand.
CCTCTCTGTGCCTAAACTGGAGACCTTAGGTGTAATACATGATCTCTGTGCTCATTTCAATATGGTGTTTGGCTCCATAGTTCTTCAGGTAATTTACATTATCATCTACACTTGTAACCATAAGCTGCATTTTATATTTCTGTGCATAAGTTATATGTCATCTTGGAGTACACATTTTGTACTAATATTATGTTCTATTCTCAATGAAGAGTTTCTCCATGGATGGCCTATCAATGGTGTTGGATGCTGTCAAGATCTTATATATCCAAATGAATAGTTTTGATCTAAATAAGATTATTGGCTTGCTGCAATGCTTTCCATGTCTGGAGAAGTTGTATATAAAGGTGATAATTTCACGCACATTGGAAGCCCGCATATAGTGTACTAGAATAACCATTCAGCTATTGCTCTTTCGACACTCTTTTTTTAGACCTTAACTGTTTTCAATCTTCATGTCTATTTAGGCAACAGGACGGGGTAAGAAAGTTATAACCAATCGGTGGATTCGTAAGCATCAGGATTTTCTCACTTCTCATGAGATTCGATTGAAGACAATAACGCTAGAACGATATGTAGCCAACCATGCAAACACTAGATTTGTCACGTTCTTCCCGCTGAATGCGAGGTTTCTATTTTCCATCAGGCTTAAGTTTATCAGCAGCATGGTTTTGACGGATGGGTATGTGGAAGAGCAAAAAAAGGAGTTTCAGGTGGGCAAAAGAGCTTCTGAACGTGCCAGGCTTCTATTTACAACATATTGTGGTCATAATCCAGTAAATTTTACAACCCAGGATGTTCATTCTATGGACCTGACCGATCCATTTGACTGCGACTGCCGAAAACAATGCTGGAGTTAGATGTTGTTGCCCTTTTCAACCTGGGTTTTTTTGTAAACCTGATGAACAATTAACCCTCGTGCTTTTGTGCAGTTTGTAAGCTGGAGTTAGATGTTCTTGCCCTTTCCAACTCGGCTGTGACTGTCACATTTTCTTTGAAGCAAGGCAAATGGCTTGCCAGTCATTTAATTTAGAGTGAAATATTGTAACAACTAAAAAGTCCCAACCAAGGGAAATAACACCACTCTCGCCGGCTGCTTGAGCTCACTGTGCATTACAGAAACCAAGTGATTAGCCCCCACCAGCACCCACAAACTTATTTCGAATTAGCACATCAAATGGGCTGTAAATTTTCATAGGGAAGGCTGCATGACCGTGAAAGATTTGGATTCTGACATTTGGGACCCGCGAGGAAATTTCCTATCCAAGGTGGTGTCGACTTACTAGCCAGTCAACAAACGATTCTGCCTACCCGCCGTTGGATTGACATCCAACATCTGTCATGTATCTTCTATGTCTTGTCTTCTTCTTCTTCCAGCCACCCAAACCAAACCACCCTGTCGGCTCCGCCTGCTGCCGCCTCCCTTGGTTGGTTGCGCCTTCGTCGCCTTACCATACGTACCCTCCAACGTTGGCACGTCCCTCCCTCTATTCCCCCACACGTCATGTTATTCTCCGGTGACGTCAGCCCCAACACGCACCCGCACCTGAACCTGCAACTAGACCGACGCATCTTCCACGACTCCTGTTTGTTCCATCCGAGGCCTCGCCGTTGTCCTCCGCCTTGCGGCCTTGGTTCTCTCGCCGTGCGCGGTGCGCCGCCCTCTTGCGTTGTCAACGTCATCAACAACCGAGAGGAACAAGGAGATGACTGTACGTGGAGAGGATGATAGTAGGGACCCACCAGCGTCATGGCAGTACGCAAGCAAGTGCCTCAATATTACAAGCCCAAAAAATATGGTTCCTCCTAATGGTTGGACATCTCAGGCTCACGCTATTGTCAACGTAGTCAATAAATGAGAGAATTACACTACGAGCGGCTGACACCAGGGACCCAGCAGGTCGCGCCATTTTTTTGAGGAACAAGCAGTTGTTATTTATACTAGTTTTAGCGACGGATCAGGGTAACAACGGGGCTGTGGCCCGTCTAGCCAGGGTTTTATTTATGTTTACCACATCATGAGCCTAGTTGTGTTTTTTCTTGCTGAAAATGGCTAGCCCAGTTCTATTTTGTTTAAGAAATACCCAAACGAGGCCTACTTTCTTTATCAGCCCTGCTGGGCTGCAAATCTTTCAAGACGAGGAGAGTTTCATTCGGTTTGCCCAGAAATGGGCTGTACATTTTTAAAACACATCAAACCGGGAATTAGTTTCAATTTTTTTCCATTACAAGATTTTAAATTCCATTGATTTTTATGTGTGGACAATTATTTGGATTTCATATTTATATAAATTATTTTTCAAAATAGTTGGAATGCGAATCGATATTTCGGGATTAAAAACAGTTGACCGCACCAAAATATGCAAAAATTCGTATACTTTTTAACTGTGGCCACAATATGGGGTGTAATGCTAACAAAAAGAAGATGGGCTCCAAAAAAATTCTTAAGAGTTAGAAAATGGGTTGTACATTATTAGAAATAATGCACACGAGAGCAGTGACTGTTGGATGTCCATCCAACGGCTATCGTGCTTCTTCAATCTCTGCTTTTCCTGCTCCAGCCACTCGAACAAGCGCTGGAGGGACTGCCTGCTCCCTCCTCCCGCGGCCGGCTATGCTGCCGCGCATGCCTCACCACCCCACCGTACTCCCATCGCTGGCCTAGCCATCCCTCTACTCACCCACACCTGCTGTTAATCTCCGGGGATGGCAGACGAACCAGTAAACCCTCGTACTCCTCCGCATGGGAAACAACTGCCGAGTCTTCCCTGGCTCCGTGTTGTTCCCTTCCGAGGCCTCGCCGTCGTACAACGCCCTGGTGCTCTCAGCGCGGCCTGGTCAACATGATCAATGAATGACATCCATCGGAAGTGGACCGTACGTGGAGAGGCTGACAGCTGGGTCCACGGCCGCACACAAGGAAATGCCTCCTTATTACGCGCAAAATAATGATTCCTCCACCTGACAGCTAGGACCCACGGGAAGAGCTTCTGTATTTCGCGAAAAACGTCCTCCCCCGCTGATAGGTCAAACCCACCCGCTATATCTTCGCACGCAAGAAAGTGCGTCCTTATGACGCGCAAAAAAATGAATACCCCCTGCTAGCTGGGACCCACCATAGTGGGTGGCTGACTTGTGGGCGTTCTAAGTTGACGGGGACAGAGGGCTTTGTCAACTTAGTCAATATGAACGATCCTAGCTCTAGTGACCGTCCGATGTACATCCAACGGCCATAGTGCTTCTTCAACCTCTGGTCTTGCTCCAGCCGCCCAAAGCAGCGCCGGTCGTGCCGCCTGCTCCTGCCTCCCGTGGCCGGCCGTGCAGCCGCAGAGGCCTCACGGCCCCATCATATACTCGCATCCCTGGCACGTCTATCCCTCTACTCACCCACACCTCCTGTTATTTTCCGGCGACGACAGCCGAACCAGTCAACCCTTGTACTCTCCACCGCGTGGGCAGCCACTGTCGTTCCTTCCTCGGCTCCGTGTCGTTCCCTTCGTAGGCCTCGCCATCGTCCACCGCCCTGGTGCTCTCGGCGCGGCGTGGTCAACATGGTCCATGAACGACATCCATCGGAAGTGGACTGTACGTGGAGAGGCTGAGAGCTGGGTCCATGGCCGCACAAAAGGAAATGCCTCCTTATTACGCGCAAAATAATGATTCCTCCACCCGCCGGCAGGGCCTCTATATTTCGCGAAAAAACGTTCCCTCCGCTGACAGGTCGAACCCACCAACTATATCTTCGCACGCAAGGAAGTGCCTCCTTATTGCACACAAAAAATGAATACCCCCCTGCCAGCTGGGACCCACCATAGTGGGAGGCTGACTTGTGGGCCTTCTAAGTTGACGGGGACGGAGGGCTTTGTCAACTTGGTCAATATGAACGATTCTATCTCCAGTGACCGTACGATGTCCATCCAACGGCCTTAGTGCTTCTTCAACCTCTGGTCTTCTTGCTCCAGCCGCCCAAAGCAGAGCCGGTCGTGCCGCCTGCTCCTGCCTCCCATGGCCGGCTCTGCTGCCGCGGAGGCCTCACCGCCCCCATACTACTCCCACCGCTGGTCAGGCCATCCCTCCACTCACCCACACCCCCTGTTATTCTATGGTGACGGCAGCCTCACACCGCAGCCGAACCCGTGAACCCTCGTATTCCTCTCCGCATGGGCATCCACTTCCGTGTCTTCCCCGGCTCCGCGTCGTCCCCTTCCTAGGTCTCGCCGTCGTCCACTGCCTTGATGCTCTCGGCGCGGCGTGGTTAATGTGGTCAACGACTGACTTCCATTGGAAGAGTACTGTACGTGGAGAGGCTGACAGCTAGGTCCACGGCCACAACCCAGTTTTTTGTGATTTGCCAAGTAAGTCGCTTTTGTCAGGCCTGTTGGGCTACAAATCTTTCAAGATGAGGAGAGCTTCATTTGGCTGGCCGAGAAAATGGCCTATCAGTAATGAGAAATGGGTTGTTCATTTTTAAAACACATCAAACCGGCAATTAGTTTCAAAATTCTTTTTTTCATTTAGAGATTTTAAATTGCATTGATTTTTATGCATGGACAATTTGTTGGATTTTATATTGACATACATTTATTTTTAAAATCAGTTTGAATGTTACTCGAAATTTCAGGATGAAAAACAGTTCAGACCGCACCGAAATATGCAAAATTTCGTATAATTTTTTAACCGTGGCCACAATATGGGCTGTAATGCTAACAAAAAGAATATGCTCCAAAAAACCTTAAGAATTAGCAAATGGGCTATAAATTATTAGAAATAATGGCAGATGGGTAGTATGCTGTTTTCCGCAGATTTGAGGCTTTCCTAAAAAAGGTTGACGCACAAGCAGTGACTGTTGGATTTCCATCCAACGGTCGTCGTGCTTCTTCAATCTCTGCTCTTCCTGCTCCAGCAGCTCAAACAAGCGCCGGCGGGACTGCCTGCTCCCTCCTCCCCGCGGCCAGCTGTGCTGCCGCGCAGGCCTTACCGCCGCACCGTACTCCCATCGCTGGCCTAGCCATCCCTCTACTCACCCACACCTGCTGTTATTCTCCGGCGATGACAGACGAACCAGTAAACCCTCGTACAGTCGTAATCCCCTCCGCGTGGGAAACAACTGCCGAGTCTTCCCTGCCTCCGGGTCGTTCCCTTCCTAGGCCTCGCCGTCGTTCACCGCCCTGGTGCTCTCAGCACGGCCCAGTCAACGTGGTCAACGACCAACATGCATCTGAAGTGGGTTGTACATGGAGAGGATGACAGCTGGGTCCACGGCCGCACGCAAGGAAATGCCTCCTTATTACGCGCAAAATAATGATTCCTCCACCTGACATCTAGGACCCACTGAAAGGGCCTCTGTATTTCACGAAAAAAATGTTACCGCCACTGATAGCTCGGACCCACCAGCTATATCTTCGCACGCAAGGAAGTGCCTCCTTATTACGCACAAAAAATGAATACCCCCTGCTAGTTGGGACCCACCCTGGTGGGAGGCTAACTTGTGGGCCTACTAAGTTGACGGGGACGGAGTGCTTTGTCAACTTAGTCAATATGAACGATTCTAGCTCTAGTGACCGTACGATGTCCATCCAACGGCCATAGTGCTTCTTCAACCTCTGGTCTTCTTGCTCCAACCGCCCAAAGCAGCGCCGGTCGTGCCGCATGCTCCTGCCTCCCGTGGCCGGCTCTGCTGCCGCGGAGGCCTCAACGCCCCCTACTATTCCCACCGCTGGCCAGGCCCTGCGGCGACGGCAGCCTCACACCACAGCTGAACCAGTGAACCCTCGTACTCCTCTCCGCCCGGGCTTCCACAGATGCGTCTTCCCCGGCTCCGCGTCGTCCCCTTCCTAGGCCTCGCCGTCGTCCACTGCCGTGGTGCTCTCGGCGTGGCGTGGTCAACATGGTCAAGGAACGGCGTCCATCGGACATGGACTGTACATGGAGAGGCTGACAACTGGGTCCACAGCCGCATCAAGGAAGTGCCTCCTTATTACACGCAAAATAATTATCCCTCCACCTGACAGCGGGGACCCACCGGACGGGCCACCATATTTCATGAAAAAATGTTTCCCCCTGACTGCTGGGACCCACCAGCTACATCTTCACACGCAAGGAAGTGCGTCTGGGCAAAAAATGATTCGCCCCCTGACTGCTGGGACCCACCAGCTACATCTTCGCATGCAAGGAAGTGCCTGACAGTCGGGACCCACCTGGTCGAAGAGTACGTAGTGTTGTCATTCTGGTCGCGAACGTGTAGATACATACTGGTCGATGTAGAGGCGCGCACGTAGCATGTACACGTATGTACAGCGGCCTGATGACCCACAATTATAGGGGATCTATCGTAGCCTTTTCGATAAGTAAGAGTGTCGAACCCAACGAGGAGCAGAAGGAAATGATAAGCAGTTTTCAGTAAGGTATGCTCTGCAAGCACTGAAATTATCGGTAACAGATAGTTTTGTGATAAGGTAATTTGTAAGGAGTAGCAAGTAATAAAAGTAAATAAGGTGCAGCAAGATGGCCCAATCCTTTTTGTAGCAAAGTACAAGCCTGGACAAACTCTTATATGAAGGAAAGCGCCCCCGAGGACACATGGGAATTATCATCAAGCTAGTTTTCATGACAATCATATGATTCGCGTTCGGTACTTTTATAATTTGATATGTGGGTGGACCAGTGCTTGGGAGCTATCCTTACTTGGACAAGTATCCCACTTATGATTAACCCCCATTGCAAGCATCCGCAAGTACAACAGAAGTATTAAGGTAAACCTAACCATAGCATGAAACATATGGATCCAAATCAGCCCCTTACAAAGCAACGCATAAACTAGGGTTTAAGCTTCTATCACTCTAGCAATCCATCATCTACATATTACTTGCCAATGCCTCCCTCTGGACCCAAACAATGGTGAAGTGTCATGTAGTCAACGTTCACATGACACCACTAGAGGGATGACAACATACATCTCATCAAAATATCGAACGAATACCAAATTCACATGCCTACTAATAGCAAGACTTATCCCATGTCCTCAGGAACAAACGTAACTACTCACAAAGCATATTCATGTTCATAATCAGAGGGGTATTAATATGGATAATGGATCTGAACATATGATCTTTCACCAAGTAAACCAACTAGCATCAACTACAAGGAGTAATCAACAGTACTAGCAACCCACAGGTACCAATCTGAGGTCTGGATACAAAGATTGCATACAAGAGATGAACTAGGGTTTGAGATGAGATAGTGCTGGTGAAGATGTTGATGGAGATTGACCCCCTCCCGATGAAAGGATCGTTGGTGATGATGATGGTGATGATTTCCCCCTCCCGGAGGGAAGTGTCCCCGGCAGAACAGCTCTGCCGGAGCCCTAGATTGGTTCCGCCTCATGGCGGCGGAGTTTCGTCCCGAAAGCTTGCTTCTGATATTTTCTCGGAAGAAGACCTCATATAGCAGAAGATGGGCATCGGAGGGCCACCAGGGAGCCCAAAAGGCATGGGCGCGCCCAGGGGCGTAGGGCGTGCCCCCCACCCTCGTGGCTAGGGTGTGGCCCCCTCTAGTACTTCTTGCGGCCAATATTTTTTATATATTCTGAAAAGTGCTCCCGTGGAGTTTCAGGACTTTTGGAAATGTGCAGAATAGGTCTCTAATATTTGCTCCTTTTCCAGCCAAGAATTCCAGCTGCCGGCATTCCCCCTCTTCGTGTAAACCTTGTAAAATAAGAAAGAATAGGCATAAGTATTGTGACATAATGTGTAATAACTGCCCATAATGCAATAAATATCGATATATAAGCATGATGCAAAATGGACATATCAACTCCCCCAAGCTTAAACCTCGCTTGTCCTCAAGCGAAAGCCGAAATAGAAAAATATGTCCACATGTTTAGAGAAAGAGGTGTCGATAAAAATAAAATACGGACATGAGGGCATCATGATCATTCTTAGAACAGCAACATATATATATATATATATATATATTGTCATACGATCTCTTATGCTAAAGTAACAATTCAATCACAATTTCAAGTATGAATCATAAACTTCATTGAGAACCAACAAACTCTAATGTCAGTCATTGAGGCAATTGCAATTTATCATAACACAGGAAAGAGTCAATATAAGAGCTTTTCAGCAGGTCCACATACTCAACCATCTTTTAGTATTTCACAATTGCTAACACCCACGCAATATTTATGGGTATGAAGGTTTAATCGGACACAGAGAAAGATAGGGGCTTACAGTTTTGCCTCCCAACGTTTTACCTCAAGGGTAATGTCAACAATAATAGTTCATCAAGACTCACATCCAATTAGCTATATATATTAGGATCTTTCCAACACATTGTGCTTGCCAAAGGATAAAATGTAAAAAGTCAAGGTGAAGATCACCATGACTCTTATGTAAGGTAGAAGATAAAAGTAAAAGATAGGCCCTTCACAGAGGGAAGCAGAGGTTGTCATGCGCTTTTATGGTTGGATGCACAAAATCTTAATGCGAAAGAACGTCACTTTATATTGCCACTTGTTATATGGACCTTTATTATGTAGTCCATCGCTTTTACTTCTTCCACATCACAAGATCGTATAAAGCTTATCTTCTCCACACTAATAAGTCATACATATTTAGAGTGCAATTTTTATTGCTTGCACTGATGACAACTTACTTGAAGGATCTTACTCAATCCATAGGTAGGTATGGTGGACTCTCATGGCAAAAATTGGTTTAGGGATATTTGGAAGCACAAGTAGTATCTCTACTTGGTGCAAAGAAATTGGCTAGCATGAGAGGGAAATGCAAGCTCAACATGTTGGATGATCCATGACAATATCATTTATCTCACATGTAAGAAAACATAACCCATTATGTTGTCTTCCTTGTCCAACGTCAACTCTTTAGCATATCATACTTTAATGAGTGCTCACAATCATAAAAGATGTCCAAGATAGTATATTTATATGTGAACCTCTCTTTCTTTACTTCCTATTAATTGCAACGATGACCAAAACTATGTTTGTCAACTCTCAACAACTGTTATTCATCACACTCTTTATATGTGAAGTCATTACTCTCCATAAGATCAATATGATCTCTTTATTTCTTCTCTTTTATTATATTCCCTCAATATCATAGCAAAATAATCAAGCCCTCGACTCAACACTAAACTTTATTATATATATAGCTCATGGACTCGATTACATAGAAGAATCATAAAGCAAAACTCACAACTAGATCATACTAAAACTTTATTCTACTAGATCAAGATATTATCAAAAGGATCGTACTAAGGAAAACGGTAAAGATAAAAGTGATGGTGATACGATACTGGGGCACTTCCCCAAGCTTGGCAGTTGCCAAGGGGAGTGCCCTTACCCGATGCTCAGTTCTTCTTTGTTGGTGAAGAAGGTGTTGGAGATGATGGATAGTCGCACATCGAGCGTAGGAGATCCTCCAATTTGCGGATAATGCCTTTGAGTGCGATGATATGCTCCTTCAACAAAATATTTTGTAGCGACCAGACCTCAAACTGTCTGACCTCTGTGTATAAGTGTCATCCCTGGATCGGTAATGCTGACACACACAATACTTCAAGGATTTATAACAGAGTGGCAATCACACACTTATTACCTCGAATGTCTCAAAAGAGAACTTATTTAAATAAATATGGCTTAAGGCCATCTAATACGATAATAGCGGAAGGCTTGGAAGATAAAGTGAGTCCATCAACTCCAACGGCATCACTGAGTGAAAGACCACGACCTAAGGCTCCTTACTCGTCGTCTGAAAAGTCTGCAACATGATACGTTGCCGCCCAAAAATGGGTCAGCACATAGAATATGCTAGCAACGTAACACAAGAGAATAATGAACAATGTAAAGCTATCACTATATGCATATATGGTTGGTGGAGGCTATATGGTTGATATGCTTTTGCGTAAAGCCAATTTTTCCCTACTACAAAGGAATAAATTTTATTTAACTATCATGGTAGTTGTTAAACATTGAGAAGGTTCACCCAACTCAATCCCAATTAAAAGTAATCATCATTAAACCCAATCAAATTATATTAAGAGTGATGAGATCCACATGATAATCCAAGAACTAGATACTCAAGATGTCCATAACCGGGGACATTGCTAACCATGATTAGTTTGTACACTCTTCAGAGGTTTGTGCACTTTTCCCCACAAGACTCGATCTCCTCCGTTGGATTTCTCGCACTACATGGTGTTTGAGAAACGGATGACCGAGACACGGTCTTTCAGAAGCGCTAGCACCTTACGATGGGTAGACCGGTACACCCACATCCCCTACATCTGCTAGTATACCATTGTAAGAGTTCACACAACTTAATCAACTATGCCAGAGCCCATAATGGCATGTGGCTGCACACATAAGTTTCCAGTATGAATACTCTTATGATCCCTTTGAGCCTAGGTGGCGGTCCATAGGAGAATCACACTGTACCCCGGGATTTCCAAAAATACAGGCAATCACTGGGTTCCCCAGGTCCCTCAATCCACCCAGATGTGTATTAAAGTTGCCACCTTAAGTAACCATTAATTTAAAAATCTCACATCTGTCATGAAAACACTCAAACCCAATCCACGTCTACTAGCATAGCATAGCAATATAAGCAACGTAGATGTAACTCCCAGGGTTTGATAATAAACAGGTGAATAGGTATTACCTCAACTACTTCCCAAACCCCACAAATTAATTCAGATCCTAACCATGCAATGATTGAGGGTTGATCTAATCCAGTGAAAACTGGGTAGTAAGAGGTATGATCAAAGTGTTACTTGCCTTGCTGATGATCCGCGAAACCTAGAGACTCGATGTAGCACGCTTCGCACTCCGGGTACTCTATCGCAATCAAACAAGCATACAATAAGCAAACAAGCAAAAGCATGAGTAAAACTCAAATAAGAGATCTAACCAAAAAGTTCAACTTAAGAACTCCGGTTGGCAAAAAGAATCAAAACAAACGAAGCAACAAAACTCAAACGGCGAGAGAAACAAGCTTCATTTACTAATCTGGACTAAGGTCAAATTTTACAGTAGCAAAAACTTGTTTAAGTTGATTAAACGGAAAGAGGGTTTTGAGATGAAACTCTAGGCGCTTGAATCGCCTGATTCCGATAAACGAGCGAAAAGTTATACTAGAACGAAAATCGGATCAGAAATCGCAATCGAAAATAATCGCGGAAAATCCAAGAAAAAGAAAACCGATGAACAGCCTAATGAGCGAACGTTCGTTATCTGTAACTAACGAGCGAAAACCGTTCGTTAAGACGAACGTACGGACGAACATCCGCTAAATAACTAAACCGGAAAAAAACCGATCTAAATAAATAAAAAAACCGCGGATCTAAAAAACGCACGGTTTTCCAAAGAAAACTGGCGGCAGCGGCACTACCTCCAGCAAGACGGCGGTGGGTCAGCGGGTCGGCGGTGCGGTGGCTCCGGCAAGGAGGCTGTGCGGCGGCGCGGGCTGCGTGGGGCGGCGCGGGCGGCAGTGCGCAGCGGCGGCGGCTAGGGCTTCGGGGCGAGGCTGGTGGGGCTAACGGGGCTTGGGGGAGCGGCTTATAAGAGGCCGGCCCGAAGAGTCCTGGCCGAATACGGCCCTAAGTCGATTGACTTTTTTTAAAATAATTTCGACGTGCAGAAAAAGAAAGAAAAGAAATACTAAACGGACTCCATAAATTCCGAAATAAATTTTCCCCGTCCTCTAAAAATAAGCCGGACAAGGTGAACATTTATTTGGGTCTAAAATGCACCTTTTTTCCTAATTCAAATAAAAATAGCGACAAAACTCCGAATAAAAATCTTATTTGATTTTAATATTAAATCTCTAATATTTCTTTATTTTGAGGAAGCCATTTTATCCTCTCTCTTATATTTTTAATAAAAGAAATATTTCAGAGAAAAATAATTAAAATCAAACGATCGACTTTTCATAATTTGAGAAAAACCCGATTATGAAAATAACGAAATCCCCAACTCTCTTCGTAGGTCCTTGAGTTGCGTGGAATTTCTAGGATCAACCAAAATCCAATAAAACATGATATGCAATGATGCTCTAATCTATAACATTCCAAATTGAAAATTTGGGATGTTACATATTTTCACTTGTGAGATAGTTGTTTTGAATACGAGCCAACTCAATCATCTTGAAAGCCTCAATCTCTGTTGGGGTAAAGAGATTGTGGTGAGGTTGAAGGATGTCTTCTTCTGCTACTGTCGGAACTTGGCCCCACATGGCCTTCTTGATCCCATCATCCTTGTTGATATCTCCGGGTTCTTCTCTCTTCAGCTCTATCTTCATTAGCCAAGCATCATTGCCCTTGTTGTTTGAGGAGGAGGGAGACGACATGATGCTTCGCCTTGGCAACCCTGGCAGAAAATAGCTCGAAACAAGAACAGGAGATTTTTGCGTGATACGGTAGTCAAAACCTTCGGGAGATTATATAATGAATTTTTACCGACCAAAAGAAGTATGATGCAAGAAAACAGAGTCCGGAGAGCACATGAGGTGCCCACGAGGCAGGGGCGCGCATCCCAACCTCATGGAAGCCTCGTGTCCTTCCAGAACTGCTTCTTATTTTCCTATTTTTCTAGATATTCCAAAACGGAGAAAAATTGCCATTAGAACTGTTTTGGAGTTGGTTTACTTACTGTACCACATACCTATTCCTTTTCGGGGTCTGAAAAGTTATGGAAAGTGTCCCTTATGTATTCCTCCGGGGTTACAGTTTTGATAATATTAGTTTCAACATTTATCGGATTACCTGAGATATAATGTTTAATTATTGGACCGTTCACCACCTTCGGATTTGTGCCTTCGAAGTTGTTGATTTTTATGGCACCGGAATGATAGACCTCCTCGATAACGTAAGGACCTTCCCATTTAGAGAGAAGTTTTCCTGCAAAAAATCTTAAACAAGAGTTGTATAACAATACAGAATCACCTAGATTAAACTCATGTTTTTGCATCCTTTTGTCATGCCATCTTTTAACTTTTTCTTCAAATAGTTTGGCATTCTCATAGGCTTGGGTTCTCCATTCATCCAATGAGCTAATGTCAAATAACCTCTTCTCACCGGCAAGTTTAAAATCATAATTGAGCTCTTTAATATCCCAATATGCCTTATGTTCTAGTTCGAGAGGTAAGTGACATGCTTTTCCATAAACCATTTAATACGGAGACATACCCATAGGATTTTATATGTAGTTCTATAGGCCCATAATGCATCATCAAGTTTCTTGGACCAATTCTTCCTGGATATATTAACAGTCTTTTGCAAAATTAATTTTAGATCTCTATTACTCAATTCTACTTGACCACTAGGCTGTGGGTGATAAGGAGATGCAATTCTATGATTAACATCATACTTAGCAAGCATTTTACGAAAAGCACCATGAATAAAATGTGAACCATCACCAGTCATTAAATATCTAGGGACTCCAAATCTCAGAAAAATAACTTCTTTAAGCATCTTAATAGAGGTGTTATGATCAGCACTACTAGTTGGAATAGCTTCTACCCACTTAGTAACGTAATCAACAGCAACTAAAATATGTGTATACCCAATAGAGGAAGGAAAATGTCCCATAGAATCAAATTCCCAAACATCAAATGGTTCAATAACAAGTGAATAATTCATAGGCATTTCTTGACGTCTACTAATATTACCAATTCTTTGACATTCATCTCAAGACAAGACAAACTTACGGGAATCCTTGAAGAGAGTAGGCCAATAAAAACCGGATTGCAATACCTTATGTCCAGTTCTATCTCCAGCATGGTGTCCTCCATAAGCCTCGGAATGACACTACCATAGGATCTGTTCCTGTTCATGCTGAGGTACACAACGTCTAATAATACCATCTACTCCTTTATAAAGATGTGGGTCATCCCAAAAGTAATGTCTCAAATCATAGAAGAACTTTTTGTTTTGCTGGTATGTGAAACTAGGTGGTATAAATTTAGCAACAATATATTTACCATAATCAGCACAACATGGAGTAGTTTGAGAAGCATTTATGACATTTAGTTGTTCATCAGGAAAGCTATCATCAATAGGTAGTGGGTCATCAAGAACAATTTCTAACCTAGACAAGTTGTCTCCAACGGGGTTCTCGGCTCCCTTTCTATCAATAATATGCAAATCAAATTCTTGTAGCAGGAGAACCCATCTAATAAGTCTAGGTTTAGCATCTTTCTTTTCCAGAAGGTATTTAATAACATCATGATCAGTGTGAATAGTTACTTTAGAATCAACAATATAAGGTCTAAACTTATCACAAGAAAATACAACTGCTAAGAATTACTTTTCAGTACTAGCATAATTTCTTTGGGCACCGTCTAGGGTTTTACTAGCATATTGGATAACATTTAATTTCTTATCAACTCTTTGTCCTAGAACAGCCTCTACAGCATAATCACTAGCATCACACATAATTTCAAAGGGTAAATTCCAATCAGGTGGCTGAACAATAGGTGCAGAAATTAGGGCTTTCTTAAGTATTTCAAATGCTTCTACATAATCATCATCAAAGACAAAAGGAATATCTTTTTGTAATAGGTTAGTCAGAGGCCGAGGAATTTTTGAGAAGTCCTTAATGAACCTCCTATAAAAACCGGCATGACCAAGGAATCTTTTTATACCTTTGATGTCCTTGGGACACGACATATTTTAAATAGCATCGACTTTAGCTTTATCAACTTCAATACCTCTTTCAGAAATTTTATGCCCCAAGACAATACCTTCATTAACCATAAAGTGGCACTTCTCTCAGTTCAAGACAAGATTAGTTTCTTCACATCTCTGCAAAACTCGATCAAGATTGCTCAAGAAATCATCAAAAGAGGATCCATAAATGGAGAAATCGTCCATGAAAACCTCACAAATCTTTTCACAAAAGTCAGAGAATATAGCCATCATGCATCTTTGAAAGGTAGCAGGTGCATTACATAAACCAAAAGGCATATGTCTATAAACAAAAGTACCGAAAGGGCAAGTATAAGTGGTCTTTGCTTGATCATCAGCTGACACAGGTATTTGAGAGAAGCCAGAGTAACCATCTAGAAAGCAAAAATGTGTATGTTTGGATAATCTTTCTAGCATTTGATCAATAAAAGGCAAAGTGTAATGATCTTTTTACTAGCTTTATTTAATTTGCGGAAATCAATTACCATCCTATAACCTGTAATAGTTCTTTGCGGGATCAATTCGTCTTTATCATTAGGAATAACAGTAATACATCCCTTCTTAGGGACACAATGGACAAGACTTACCCACTGACTATCAGCAACGGGATAAATTATACCTGCCTCAAGGAGCTCTAATATTTCCTTTCTTACCACTTCTTCCATCTTAGGATTCATCCATCGTTAGTGATCAATAACTGGTTTGGCGTCTTTCTTCAAATTTATTTTGTGTTGACAAAGAGTGGGACTAATGCCCTTAAGATCATCAAGAGTATATCCAATGGCAGCACAATGCTTCTTTAGAGTTTTCAATAATTTCTCTTCCTCCTTCTCTGAAAGGTTAGCATTGATAATAATAGGATATATCTTCTTTTCATCAAGATAAGCATATTTAAGAGTATCAGGTAATGGTTTAAGCTCAAACATGGGATCACCCTTGGGTGGAGGAGAATCCCCTAGGATTTCAACAGGCAAGTTGTGTTTCAGAATAGGTCCCTGTTTAAAGAATACTTCATCTATTTCCCTTCTTTCATTCATAAACAGATCATTTTCATGGTCTAGTAAATATTGTTCTAAAGGATCAGTAGGAGGCATGGCAATAGAAGTAAGACCAATAATTTCAGGTTTACTAGGCAATTCCTCATCACGGGGTTGTCTACTAAATTTAGAAAAATTAAACTCATGAGACATAGCCCCTAATCCAACAGAAACAATATCCTTATTGCAGTCTATCTTAGCATTAACAGTATTCAAGAAGGGTCTACCAAATATAATGGGACAAAAGCTATCTTGTGGGGAACCAAGAACAAGAAAATCAGCAGGATATTTAACCTTCCCACACAATACTTCAACATCTCTAACAATCCCAATTGGTGAAATAGTATCTCTATTAGCAAGATTAATGGTAACATCGATATCTTCTATCTCAGCTGGTGCAATATCATGCATAATTTATTTGCATAAGGAAATAGGTATTGCACTAGCACTAGCACCCATATCACACAAGCCATGATAACAATGATCTCCTATTTTAACAGAAATAACAGGCATGCCTACCACATGTCTATGTTTATCTTTAGCACCAGGTTTAGCAATTCTAGCAGTCTCATCACAGAAGTAAATAACATGCCCATCAATATTATCAGCCAAGAGATCTTTAACAATAGAAATATTAGGTTCAACTTTAACTTCCTTAGGGGGTGCATAAGTTCTAATATTACTTTTACGAGCCACAGTTGAAGCTTTAGCACGATCCTTTATTCTCACAGGGAAAGGTGGTTTCTCGACATAAGCAGTAGCAATAATAGGATCATTATAAGTGATAGTATTTTCTTCAACTATAATAGGCTCAACTACTTTTACTTCTATGGGAGGATGATATTGAAACCACTTCTCCTTAGGGAGATCAACATGAGTAGCAAAGGATTCACAGAAAAAAGCTACTATCTCAGAGTCAAGTCCATATTTAGTGCTAAATTTACGGAAAACATCGGTATCCATAAAAGATTTAACACAATCAAACTTGGGTGTTATACCTGACTCCTGACCTTCGTCGACATCCCAATCTTCAGAGTTGCGTTTAATTCTCTCCAATAAATTCCATTTGAATTCAATAGTCTTCATCGTAAAGGAACCAGTACAAGAAGTATCGAGCATGGAGCGATTGTTGTCAGAAAGCCGAGCATAAATTTTTTGAATAATCATTTCTCTTGAGACCTCATGATTGGGGAATGAATATAACATTGACTTAAGCCTCCCCAAGCTTGAGCGATGCTTTCTCCTTCGCGAGGCCAAAAATTATATATATAATTATGATCACGGTGAACAAGATGCATAGGATAAAATTTTTGATGGAATTCCAATTTCAACCGTTTGTAGTCCCATGATACCACATGATCACATAGCCTATACCATGCCAATGCATCTCCCTTGAAAGATAAAGGGAAGACCTTCTTCTTGATAATATCATCGGGCATACCTACAAGCTTAAATAATCCACAAACTTCATCCACATAGATTAAGTGTAAGTTGGGATGCAACGTTCCATCTCCTGCAAAAGGATAAGCCAGCAGTTACTCTATCATAACCGAAGGAATTTTGAAGTAAACATTTTCATTTTCAGTAGGTCTAGTAGGTTGAGGAGCAACTATTTGCTCTACCGGTCAGGGTGAAGATACCCCGAACAAGCCCCTCAAAGGATTACTTTCCATAGTAACAAGTGACATTAAATTTCAGCACACTATATAAATTTTTCCTTAGCAAATTCCACCTACCAAAGGCGCTTCACTCCCCGGCAACGGCGCAAGAAAAGAGTCTTGATGACCCACAAGTATAGGGGATCTATCGTAGCCTTTTTCCTATCGTAGCCTTTTTGATAAGCAAGAGTGTCGAACCCAACGAGGAGCAGAAGGAAATGATAAGCAGTTTTCAGTAAGGTATTCTCTGCAAGCACTGAAATTATCGGTAACAGATAGTTTTGTGATAAGGTAATTTGTAACGAGTAGCAAGTAATAAAAGTAAATAAGGTGCAGGAAGATGGCCCAATCCTTTTTGTAGCAAAGGACAAGCCTGGAAAAATTCTTATATGGAGTAAAGCGCTCCCGAGGACACATGGGAATTATCGTCAAGCTAGTTTTCATGACGATCATGTAACGCCCTCGATGCGGCTATATCTCCCACGTGTCGAAGCACGACTTAGAGGCATAACCGCATTGAAAGCAATGTCGCAAGTGAGGTAATCTTCACACAACCCATGTAATACATAAGGAAAATGATACATAGTTGGCTTACAATCGCCACTTCACACAAATACATGAATAAAGCATTACATCATCCAAATACAATCAAGGTCCGACTACGGAACCAAAATAAAAGAAAAACCCCAAATGCGACAAAGGTCCCCGATCGACCCCAACTGGGCTCCACTACTGACCAACTAGAATGAAACATCACAAAGGACAAGATCTTCATCGAGCTCCTCCTGAGCTTGGTTGCGTCATCTGCACGGAATCATCGGCACCTGCAAGCTGGTTTTGGAAGTATGTGTGAGCCACGGGGACTCAGCAATCTTGCACCCTCGCGATCAAGACTATGTAAGCTTATGGGTAAGGTAAAGGTATGAGGTGGAGCTGCAGCAAGCGACTAGCATATATGGTGGCTAACATACGCAAATGAGAGCGAGAAGAGAAGGCAAAGCACGATCGAGAAAGTATGATCAAGAAGTGATCCTAAACAACCTACGTCAAGAATAACTCCAACACCGTGTTCACTTCCCGGACTCTGCCAGAAAGAGACCATCATGGTTACACACGCGGTTGATTCATTTTAATTAAGGTCAACTTCAGGTTTTCTACAACTGGACGTTAACAAATTCCCATCTGCCCATAACCCTGCAGGGGTGTCCCTACTTAGCCCATCAAAAGCTCTCACGGTCAACGAAGGAATAGACCTCCTCCCGAGACATTCTGATCAGACTCGGTATCCCGGTTCTACAAGACATTTCGACAGGGTAAAACTAAACCAGCAACACCGCCCGAATGTGCCGACAAATCCCGATAGGAGCTGCACATATCTCTTTCTCAGGGCACACTCAGATTTTCCTAGGTACGGGTAGGCCAGCCCAGAGTTGCCCCTGGTGGCCACCGGCAGCTGACAGGTTGGACCAACACTCAGAGGAGCACTGGCCCGGGGGGGTAAAATAATGATGACCCTCAGGAGCGCGACTCCGAAGGGAAAAGAAAAGGCTAGGTGGCAAATGGTAAAACCAATGTTGGGCATTGTTGGAAGAGTTTTACTTAAGGCGAACTGTGAAGGGGTTCCCATTATTACCCTACCGCGTAAGGAACGCAAAAATCTGGGAACATAACACCGAGATGACGGAAACTAGGGCGGCAAGAGTGGAACAAAACACCAGGCATAAGGCCGAGCCTTCCACCCTTTACCAAGTATATAGATGCATTAATTAAATAAGATATATTGTGATATCCCAACAAGTAAACATTTTCCATAAAGGAACGATCTCCATGTTCCAACAAGGAACAAACTTCAATCTTCACCTGCAACTAACAACGCTATAAGAGGGGCTGAGCAACGCGGTAACATAGCCAAACAACGGTTTGCTAGGACAAGGTGGGTTAGAGGCTTGGTTCAACAATATGGGAGGCATGATAAGCAAGTGGTAGGTATCGTAGCATAGGCATAGCAAAAGAGCGAGCAACTAGCAAGCAAAGATAGAAGTGATTTCGAGGGTATGGTCATCTTGCCTGAAATGCCGCAAGGAAGAAGAACGAGTCCAAAAAGAAGACAAACGGAACGTAGACAAACGGGTCCTCACCACGCGACGTTATCGGAACCAACCCGAAGAAGCAAACACCGGAAAAGAAGCACACAACATAGTAAACAACCAACACATGAACATGGTATGATATGCGGGATGCGGTATGCGATGCATATGCATGATTTTACAAGGAATGATTGAACCTGTCCTAAAATTAGAAATCAAAGTGTTCCACTAGAAAGGTGATAAGAAATCACTTGAAAATGATATAAAGAACGCCGGAATCTGAGTTACGGTTTGGAAATGGCAAGCGATTCAAATATGACCATGTTCTGCGATTTACAGCAAGTAGCCATCTAAATGCAACAATAGGAACATGCTACAGCACCCAAACATGGCATAAAAATACATGGCAGGTATGCATTCATGATGCTTAACAAAAGTCTAGCACTGAGCTATGGCCAATTCATCCATTAACAGGTTCAAACAAGCATGGCAAAAATGCAAACGGTAAACAAATTTCAGACTTAGTGAAATTAACACTTGTCTGGAATTTCAGATCAGGTAGCACACTTTGAAGCATGAAAACTATATGCTACAGGACCTGAACATGGCAAATTAAAGCATGGAATGTAGCTACTCAAAGAGATTAACAAAATTCCCTTAGTAACCTTGAGCCAAAAGGGATCAGAAAATACAATTGCAAGCATGTGAACATGGCAAAAACATAATCAGTTCTCAGACTTGGTGAAAACTAGAGCATACTGAAAACAGATATCAAGTAGGCATGTTTACGAGCTCGATGCACTCACTACAGAGAAAGTCATGGCAATCTAAGCATACACCCATCAATAATACACAAAATGCAAGCTAGACATGGCAAGAACAATGACATAGCATGCACGGATCAACTACAACATCCTCGGCAAAATCGCTAACAAGTTGACAATCTGCCCAGATTCACGAAATGACAAGAGTAGAGCTCGATTGACTCAAGCTAGGCTGCTCCATAATTGCACTGATCATCCTCAAAAGAGGCACGGATCACTAGGAAACAACATGAACATATGGCCATATGAGATAAACAGATCAAGGACTTAGTGGAAATGCTAAGTCCCTGAAATCAGCATTACCAAGTGCCTCACTTTGCAAGATTGTGCTAGTCACCACACACATCACAAAAATACATGGGTTGCACCTCTGGAAAGATGGCAAAACCCTTAACAAAACATACGTAGAGCTCATGGGCATATCATGCACACAATAATCATAGCAAAAATGACAAATATCTAAATGGAGCAGCAGATCTGACAATTATCTCAAGTAGCACTCTTCCAACAGCATTTCGGGCATCAAGATGAACTCAAATGAAAATGATGCAATGAGATGAAATGATGTACTCTCTGAGGCGAACATATTGATATGCTATGTGCATGAATTGGAGCTATGGATGCAAAGTTACGAGGCGATGAACATGTGCATGTGAAACGTGGGAAACTCGGGGATTTCGATGGTTCTTGGCACGGATTTCTTGGGTTCTTGGCACGGATTTCGATGCAGCACGGATCTCGCCGGAGAGACTCGCCGGAGGTGGGAAAGAAGGCAGGGAGGCGGGGGGCGGCGCCGGAGAAGTGAGGGCGGCCGGATCCGGTCCGGCCTGACCGGATCCGCGACGAGCGGCGGCGGGGGCGGCCCATGGCGGCGGCGGAGGCGCTGCATGGCGGAGCCGGCGTTCGGCGGCGGGGCGGAGCCGGCGCGGGCGGCGATGGTTGCCAGTGGAGAGGGCGGGCGGCGAGCGACCGCACGGCAGGGTCTGCGGGTGGCGCGCGGGGCTCGGGCACCTTGGGAGTGGCGGCGGACGGCGAAGTGGGCCTTGCCCGCGGGACAGGTGGCGGCGCCCGATTGGACGCAGGCGGCGGCGGACATGTCCGGGCTGCGGGTTTTCGTCCGGCGGCGATGGGGAAGATAGATCTAGGGTTTAGGGGGGGAGAAGAACCGTGAATTTCGGGGGGAGGGACATATTTATAGGTAGAGGGAGCTAGGAGAGTCCAAATGAGGTGCGGTTTTCGGCCACGCGATCGTGATCGAACGACCGAGATGATGGAGGAGGTTTAGGTGGGTTTTGGGCCAAATTGGAAGGGTGTTGGGCTGCAACACACATGAGGCCTTTTCGGTCCCTCGGTTAACCGTTGGAGCATCAAACGAAGTCGAAATGGTACGAAACTTGACAGGCGGTCTACCGGTAGTAAACCAAGGCCGCTTGGCAAGTCTCGGTCCAATCCGGAAATGTTTAACCCCCACACACGAGAAGAAGGTAGAAATGACCACCGGAGGAGAACGGAGCACCGGAATGCAAAGGGACAACGGGGAAAATGCTCGGATGCATGAGATGAACACATATGCAAATGAAATGCACATGATGACATGATATGCAATGCATGACACCCAAAAAATGACATGGCAACAACAGCGAATAACTGGACGACACCTGGCACATCGGTCTCGGGGTGTTACAACACTCCACCACTACGAGAGGATCTCGTCCCGAGATCTAGAATGGCACCGGAGGGAGAACGGAAGAGAATAGAGGAGAGGTAACACTAAGTTGCTTCATTGACAAAACGAGTGAAACCACAAACCTTGAGAGGTTAAACAATTTGAAAGAAGAATACAACGAGATGAATGAAGTTGGAAAACACTCCGTTAGAAAGGAGGAACGAGGAAGAACAACTTCGGGCAGCACTCCGATTAAAAGAAAGGAATTTCATAAGAACTTGATAAGGTGATAGAACTTGAAAAGAGGGCACGACACTCCGGTTAAATGGACAATCATGAAAAGAACATGATCTTGACAAAACAAGAAGATGGTTGAAGAGAAAAACAACACAATGCCTCCGGAACGAAATAATAGAAGTTGTATCGACGGAACAAAAGAACGGAGAAGAAAACAACATCTTCCACCTGAAAAGCATCTTAAAGAGAAGGGTCACACGGAGTTGTTGGAACAATCTACAATGAAAAGAATAAACTTTATATGGTCTTATGGAACACATCTCAAACTTATGAGGTGAACAACCTGCCACTCACGGGAAAAGGAATTGGATTGATATGAACGAGGAGACGAGAAACTTATTTCACCGGGAGGATAAATGAAGAACTTGGGTCATTTATAAGCATCATAATTAGCAACAATCCTTAGGGAAAGTTTTAGGTGAAATATAACCCGAGACAATTCCAACGAATATGTTGATGGATTTAAAATATCCCAATCTTGACAGCATGTGAATCATGAAAACATGAACTCAAATTATGAAGAATGGCATAGCACCACCTTAAATGATACGGTAGAAAGAATTGCACTCCGGATTGCAAGATGAAGAATGCTTGAGCTCCTTAGAAATGAATCTCGATGAAAAACTTCGAGATGGAAAATAAATCCTTGATGAACCATCATGTAGAACTTTCATGAGAACTCCGGAAATAAAAGAAATGATCAATCGAAATGGAGGATGAAAAGAATAAGGTTGAAGCCTTACAGTGATTTAGATGAATCTTCACGACGATATAATGCAGAAAAGCTTGGAATTCCAGAAAAGAAAGATGAAACAAATGAAACCGAGAATTTGATGAGCCTCCAGAATAGGAAATTAAACATTTGGGTGAATCAAGAATAAGAATTATGTTATGCTCATCCTTCATCAACTAAATTGATGACAAGCAACGGATTTGGCATACTACTTATTCTCGAAGAAAGGATTAAGATAGATATCGCGTAAAATTGAGAAGGTCTTCGACGAACCACCGGTGGAATAGAAACAACGAATAAATTGTTAAGGAAGAGAAATCTTGAACGAACCACCGTAAGAATTGAAAAAGAACGAATAAAACATAAAGAAACACCGGGAAGAATTAGCAAATACACGAAGATGCTTGAGAGGATTTAGATACATGAGAACGAAGAGATCACGAGCCGATTAAAGATCACTTGAACGAAGCACCGGTAAAATTTGGAGAATGATAGCTGACAGCTTAGAATGAATACACCTTAATTGATGGACTCCGGATAATCAAACTGAGAAGACTCTTGAATATCTCCTGATGGGTTAAAAGGACTCTCACAATCGAAAATAATTATGAGAGGATGGCAACAAGCTTGAACCACGAATCTTGAGGAGAGTGGAGCAAGATTGAGAGAAAAATCTTCTTCGGTCTTCAAAATCTGAGAATTACGACGAGAAACACCACCATGAATTGTTGAGGCACACCGGAAGAATCAAAAGCGAAGAGATTTAGCCAACGATGAAAAGAATTGTGAAAGATCTAGGAGAAGACATTTGACTGATGATAAATCATTCTTACGTCAAACTTTGCAAAGAAAATATGAGGATAGCTCGGGGAAGATTGGAAGAGTCAGGTAAGATCCTGGGAAAAGACCTGTGGGTTAGGGCCCACTCAAAATAAACACCGTTGGAATGATTACTTGAAAGATATTGCACCGGTTGAATTAAATGACTTGAATGAGATAACAACCTCGAAAGATCTTGAATGAATGCAGAGTGGAAAACACGAATATTCGAGATATCTTGAGCACTCCGGAACAAATAAATAGCGAGAAGTGGATGATTAAGAGGTGCACCGGTTAACCGTTGGAGCATCAAACGAAGTCCAAATGGTACGAAACTTGACAGGAGGTCTACCGGTAGTGAACCAAGGCCGCTTGGCATGTCTCAGTCCAATCCGGAAATGTTTAACCCCCACACACGAGAAGAAGGTAGAAATGACCACCAGAGGAGAACGGAGCGCCGGAATGCAAAACGGACAACGGGGAAAATGCTCGGATGCATGAGACGAACGCGTATGAAAATGAAATGCACATGATGACATGATATGCAATGGATGACACGCAAACAATGACATGGCAACAACAGCGAATAACTGGACGGCACTTGGCACATCGGTCTTGGGGCGTTAGAGATCATATAATTCGCCTTCGGTACTTTGATAATTTGATATGTGGGTGGAACGGTGCTTGGGTGCTGTCCTTGGACAAGCATCCCACTTATGATTAACCCCCATTGCAAGCATCCGCAACTACAGCAGAAGTATTAAGGTAAACCTAACCATAGCATGAAACATATGGATCCAAATCACCCCCTTACGAAGCAACACATAAACTAGGGTTTAATCTTCTGTCACTCTAGCAACCCATCATCTACTTGTTACTTCCCAATGCCTCCCTCTAGGCCCAAACAATGGTGAAGTGTCATGTAGTCGACGTTCACATGACACCACTAGACGGATGACAACATACATCTCATCAAAATATCAAACGAATACCAAATTCACATAACTACTAATAGCAAGACTTCTCCCATGTCCTCAGGAACAAACGTAACTACTCACAAAGCATATTCATGTTCATAATCAGAGGGGTATTAATATGCATAATGGATCTGAACATATGATCTTTCACCAAGTAAACCAACTAGCATCAACTACAAGGAGTAATCAACACTACTAGCAACCCACAGGTACCAATCTGAGGTTTGGATACAAAGATTGGATACAAGAGATGAACTTGGGTTTGAGATGAGATGGTGCTTGTGAAGATGTTGATGGAGATTGACCCCCTCCCGATGAGAGGATCGTTGGTGATGACGATGGTGATGATTTCCCCCTCCCGGATGGAAGTGTCCCTGGCAGAACAGCTCTGCCGGAGCCCTAGATTGGTTCCGCCAAGGTTCCGCCTCGTGGTGGCGGAGTTTCGTCCTGAAAGCTTGATTCTGATTTTTTCTCGGATGAAAGACCTCATATAGCAGAAGATGGGCATCAGAGGGCCACCAGGCAGCCCACGAGGCAGGGGGCGCGCCCAGAGGTAGGGAGCGGCCCCCACCCTCGTGGCCAGGGTGTGGCCCCCCTCTGGTACTTCTTGCGCCCAATATTTTTTATATATTCTGAAAAGTGCTCCTGTGGAGTTTCAGGACTTTTGGAGATGTGCAGAATAGGTCTCTAATATTTGCTCCTTTTCCAGCCCAGAATTCCAACTGCCGGCATTCCCCCTCTTCATGTAAACCTTGTAAAATAAGAGAGAATAGGCATAAGTATTGTGACATAATGTGTAATAACTGCCCATAATGCAATAAATATCGATATAAAAGCATGATGCAAAATGGACGTATCACGGCTAGTGTGCATGAAAGAAAATACGGCCACGTACGTACATACGGGCAGGGTCTCGAACGCCTACTCGTGCATACGTACGGCCAGGGCTCGTGTACATGGCTGTGTCGGAACGGAGAAACTGCGTCATCGTCGTGTTCATGGGGAACCAACCGGCTGGGTCAGAACGGAATGCGTCGTCGTGTTCACCGTGAGGGCTTGGACGAAATAGCCGATGGAAACGAGGCCTGGCGTACCGCAGAACGGAGGAAACGACCTTGTGTTCGACCGGCCACGGTCGAAATAGGATCTTGTTTATTGGGAGGGGTCTGGTGTACCGCAAAACGGAGGAAACGGACTTCCTACGGTCGAAACGGGGGTCCTCTTGATCGGGAAGGGTGTGGCGTACTGCAAAATGGAGGAAATAGACTTGTGTTAGAGCGCTACGGTCGCAACGGGGTTCCTGTTCATCGGGAGGGGTGTAGCGTACCTCAAAACGGGACTCCATAGGATACTGTTCATCTCCATCGTCGACCCCCTCCAGCCTCCACGGGCTACTGTTCATCCACCGTCGACCTCCTCCAGCCTCCACCTGCGACTGTTCATCCATGGGCTCCTATTCATCCAGCCTCCACCGCGCGCTACTCCACCGTCTACTGTTCAACCAGCCCTCTCCACGGGCTCCTGTTCAATCACCCCTGCACGGGCTACTGTTCATCCAACCCTCCACCGTCTACTGTTTATCCTACCCTCCACGGGGTGGTCCTGTTCATCCAGCCCCAACCGGCTCGATAGATCGGGGTCCTGTTCATCCAGAGGCAACACCACGGGGTCCTGTTCATCCACCCCCACCGGGAACTGTTCATCCAAACCCCCCAGCAATGCTCACTGTTCATCCAGAGGCAGCACCGATCGGCTTTAGTTAGCAGCAGTAGCCATCAATCGTTCGCTCGGGTTCTGTTAACAGCCATCGATCGATTGCTCGGGTTCAGTAACGCGTAGCCTGCAGTACAATCGCTCGGGTTCAGTTAGAGCCCAACGCCTCGCACCCATGCGCGTGCGTATACGAGAGAAACACGCATCGCTCGGCCCCGACCACCCACCATAACCGGGAACAGTCGATATTTTCCTCACGAAGAGGTGGCCCTTATGGTGAACTACCTCTCGGACAACAGGCTCCCGGAGGACTGGCGATTCGGCAAGGAGGCATACTCCCGTGCCAACCCCCCGCCCGTGGTGAGTCGCCTTTCTTTTCTTTCTTTGGATTGTCTTCTTCTTGCCGAGTTTTGTTCTGATCAGTCGGCTTTGGTTAGAATCCCCTTCTTCACCCACCAGCCGGCACCTCGGGGCTGGCCCGTGAGTTCGTCGCTGACCAGGCGGAGAGCGACGTCGACGACCCCGATCTGGGGGCGGCGGCCCTGGAAGATGACGCCGAGGGAGGAGGAGGGACGACAGGCGACTTCAGGCCCTCGGCGACCTTCGTCGACTGGCCTGAAGACGACGCCGAGGGAGTAGTCGCCCCTCGCCATCGGCCAGGAGCCAGCCAGCCGGGCGAGGGCTCTTCTACCGCGTCGGGCGCTCCAGGCAGCGGGAAGAAGCACCGGGCTGTGCCGACTTTGTTCGGCAGCCGGCTGAAGAAGCCCAAGGGCTCGGCTGCGGCGACCCGGCGGGACGAGGCAGCTGTGAAGGCCATCCGCTTCCGTAAGGAAGTGAAGAAGCCGCCGTTGGTCTCTGCGTAAGTATTCTGTCTTCAAAGTTTATTCTTTCTTCGTGTTTTGTTTGAGTCTCTGCTCGCCCCTCTTTCTTCAGGGCTCCCCTCTCTCTTGAGCGGGTCGCCGCGCCTCCGTCATGGGGTCAGCGGAGATGCCCGCCACCACTCGGCGGATAGACCCCGCTGCCAACCTCCGGGAGGCGACGAAGCGAAATGCACAGGAGAAGCGCAACGAAGAAGAAGCCCTCTGCCTGGAGAAGGCGGAGGCCGACTGGGCGGAGGCCTCCGCTAAGAAAAAACTAGCAAAGGCCAAAGCCGCCGCCGCGGCGAAGCAGCAGGCTGAGGAAGCCGCACGCCGCCAGTCGGCCTTGCTTGTTACCCCGCTGAACTCTGCGCCGCCACCCCCGGAGTTCACGGGGCAGACTAGAGAAGCCGGCGGGGAGAACCTCGTCGAGGAGAGGGAAGGCGGCGAGCCCTCTACTCCGGGTGTGAACGTTCCGCTGCCGCCTCCGCCACCGTCTGAAGGCGTGCAAGGCGAGGAGCCAGCGCACCCTCTGGTGCCGCCGACCGAAGACGAGGCCGTGGCGAGGCTACTCCTCCAGGTCGGCTCGCCAGCACGCCGTCATCTGGAGAAGGTGACTTTGGCACCCCGCCCCCTGGAAGCCGGCACCGCCAGCTCGGTGGCTCCAGACGCCGAAGCGACGAGCGCCACACCTGTTGGGTGGCTGCGAGGAGGCGGCACAGGGCCGCTGAACCGGGCGCTCCTCGACGTCCAGGCGAAGCTCCGCGTTGAGGGCGACACCCTCCAGAGTTGCACCAAGGCGTTCCTAGCGTCGCGGGCAGCCATCCGGGTATGTTTTTTCTTTGGGCCTTTGTTTTTCTTGTTCATCTCTGTGGGGGCGTGCCAGCGCACCCACTGGGTGTAGTCCCTAGTTTCGGGCCGGCTGCTGAGCAGGCGGCCCGAAACTCCAATTGATGAACTTCTGGGTACTAACTTTGTCTGAAATGCTTGTTGCAGGATTACCACAACCTCCACGTCACTGCCTTCAACCGTAATGTTGAAGAGTTGGGCAAGCGGACCGCCGACTTGGCGGAGAGCCGGAGTAAGTCCTTCCCTCTTTATTCTTCTCTGCGGGGGCGTGCTAGCCCACCCGCGGGCTGTAGTCCCCGAGATTCGGGCCGACTGCTGAGCAGTCGAGCCGGATCTCCCCGGCGACCTACTTTATTGACAACTGTTGTCTTTCTTCCTTTCCTTCAGGAGCCAACGTTGCACTTCAACAGCAGCTGAGCGAAGCCAACTCCGCCCTGCTCGCCAAAGGGGAGGAGTGCAGCAGGCTTGCCACAGAGCGCGATCTGCTGGCCACTAAGTTGGCGGAGCAAAAGGAGCTGCTTGCGAAGTCGCAGAGGGGGCGGAGGAGACGGAAACCGCCCTCTTGGCCGAGTTCGCGAGCGAGCGCTCCTCCTGGTCTGACAAGGAGGCGCTGCTGTCCTCCGGCTTCCACGAGATTGAAGACATCGTTGATGGTGAGTCTCCTTATTTTCTTTCTTCGAGCTGCCGATTTAGATCGTGCCGACTCCTGGTTTTTGACTTGCTTCTTCGTTTCTTCGTGTCTTTTGCAGACTTCTTCCCTGGGCAGTCGCAGGCCGCTATCCAAGCCATCGAGGCCGGTCGTGAAAGTCAGAGGGCGGAGGGCGCGGAGATCACCGCCAATGCCCCCCGAACTCTTGATGAGCACATCTTGAGCATCGAGGCTCGCCTCCGGCCGGCTCACCGGATGCTGCGCCAGCTTCAGCGCATCGGTGCCTAGGCGATTTCCGCCCTTTGGCCGGATATGCAGGCTCTGCGCACCCCCAGCCTGACGGCCAACTGGTTGGAGGTCGCGGCTGGTCGCCTCGAGGCCTGGAAGGGCTCTTCGGCCCGGGCTAGAGCGCGCCGGGCCTTGGAGTTCGTCAAGGCCTGGAACCCGGGGCTGGATCTAGACCGGTTGGCCACGCTTCAGTCGGAGGCAAAGCCGGAGCTGGCGGCTGTGGAAGACGCCCTCGTCAAGCGTGCTGCGGCGATCGCCGAGTACACCGACACGAGCATCTTCGTCCCCGAGCGGTCTGAAGACGGCGAGGAGGTACCACCGGAGTGGTTTGGGATGAACCCAGACTACGGCGAAGACTCGGCGGAGGTGATTGGCTCCAACGTCGAGGAGGAGGACGAGGCGGAGGATGAGGGCGAGGCGGAGGCACCAGAAGACGGAGCAGACGGCCAGCCTCAGCCCGACCGCGCCTCCAGCAACGAGACGCGTGCGACCGACCCGACTGCTGCCGGAGGCAATAATCCGAGACTAGCCGGCCGACCGCCCCGATGCCTGACGCTGGCGCCTCCTCCGACCCTCCGAATCCGTCTGCCGCCTTCTAAGCTGCCGCTGTGTCTTTTGTTTTATCTACTTAAGTAGTCTTTTGAAGAACTTGTTAATTCGCACAATTCCCCCCGTGGGGTGTATTTTGAACCTCTACTCGACAATTCAGCCAAGGGCCTATGTCATATATATATATATATCTATCTTTTCTTGCTCATTGTTCTTTTGGCTGTTTTCCTTTGCCGCTCTCTCTTAGTTGCCTGTCTTGCCAATCGGACAGCCGCTCTGCGGACTGTTGCTGGATCAAGTGCTAGGCTACTTTGGGAAAGCAAGTACTTAGCCGATTTCAAGATTGTTTGAGCAAGTTGGATAGAAAACGACAATCCGACTGTCCGAGAGTCGGTTTGCGAGAAAGGCTGGAAGCCGTCTTGAGCTATGTTTTACGCTTTGAGTCCTTAGCCATTTTTCGTGCGACCACCCATTCTACCTTACCTCTGCCCACTGTACAGTCACTCTGCGAGCTGCGGCTTCTAACAGAAGACGGCTTAGGTGTTACACACTACTTGTCCGGCTGCAGGAAGCATTTCATAGTGCAAGGCGGCAAGTCCCCGGGCCGACTTGTCGATCCCGGTGCCAAGCGGCATGACAAAGAGTAACATACTTGTAGGCATAATTTTTATCATACAGACAAAAGAGGGAAGTCCCCGAGCTCGTCTCGAGGGGCCCGAAGTCTTGGTACTTTAATACAAAAGGTAGCCTGGTACATACTGCATCAACTGTAAAATCTTCAGAGAAGATTTGCATTCCATGGCCGCTCTTTCTCCTTGCCGGAGTAGTCCCTCTTGCGTGCTCGGGGCTTCTGAGCGTCGATCAGGTAGTAGGAATCGTTGCCTAGTACTTTGCTGATGATGAAAGGGCCTTCCCAAGGCGGTGACAGCTTGTGCTGGCCGGCTGTTCGCTGGATCAGCCGGAGCACAAGGTCTCCTTCTTGGAAAGATCTTGGCCTGACCTTCCTATTGTGGTATCGGCGCAGGCTCTGCTGGTAGATGCTGGACCGGCTGAGCGCCAACAGTCGGCCCTCTTCCAGCAAATCGACGCCGTCTTGTCATGCTTCTTCTGCTTCCTCCTTAGTGTACATGGTCACTTGTGGGGAGTCGAACTCTATGTACGTTGGGATGACGGCTTTGCCACCGTATACGAGGAAGAAGGGCGTGAAGCCGGTTGACTTGTTTGGAGTCGTGCGCAGACTCTAGAGGACGGCTGGCAGCTCGTCGAGCCAGCAGCCAACCGAGCGCTCCAGAGGCTCGATCAACCAAGGCTTGATGCTGAACAGGATGAGGCCGTTTGCTCGCTCCACTTGGCCGTTTGACTACGGGTGGGCGATGGATGCTAGGTCCAGTCGGATGCCCTGTGTGGCGCAGAAACGGGACAAGGCGCCTTTGGCAAAATTTGTGCCGTTGTCGGTGATGATGCTGTGTGGTATGCCATACCGAATTGTGATATCCGTGATGAAGGTCACGGAAGTCGAACCGTTCAGTTTCTTAATTGGCTTCACTTCCACCCACTTGGTGAACTTGTCCACTGCGACAAGTAGGTGAGTTAGACCACCTCGTGCTGTCTTGAATGGTCCCACCATGTATAGACCCCAAACTGCGAAAGGCCAAGCAATGGGGATGGTCTTGAGCGCGGAAGCCGGCTGGTGCGGCTTGGAGCTGAACTTCTGGCACCCTTTGCATTTTTGGACCAACTCCTTAGCCTCATCGAAGGCAGTCGGCCAAAAGAAACCGTGCCGAAAAGCCTTGGCGACGAGTGCTCTTGAAGCTGCATGGTGGCCGCATTCGCCTTGATGGATGTCTTTGAGGATCGCCTGGCCTTGCCCTGGCTCTACGCAGCGCTGATAGACACTAGTGACGCTGTGCCTGACCAGCTCTCTGTTGATTATGGTATAGGCTGCCGCCCAGCGTTGTACTTGCCGAGATGAGGTCTCATCAGTTGGTAGCTCTTTGTTTACCAGGAATTTGAGGATGGGCTGGGCCCATGAGGGTGCTGCTATTTCTTCGACTACCAGAACTGCGACTTGGACGAGGGCGGCTGGGCTAGGAGGCGTCGGGCTGGAGTCAACAGCCGCTTGCTGGGCCGATGAAGTCCCCAGGCCGACTGGCGCGGTCCTTGGGTTGAGTTCTGGAATCTTCGAGTCCGTCACCGCAGTCCCCAGGTCGGGCTCGACTGTGGCAGCTTTGGAGTCGCCCGCCAAAGTCGCCATTCCGACTGCTGGAGCTTTGGAGTCGGATCCGCCGTCTTCTGGAGGAGCCGGCACAAAAATGGAGTCTGATTCTGGTGAAGGCTTGACAAATGGCTTGAGGAGGCGTTGAAGGGCGACGCCAGATGGTATTGCTTGGCGGGTAGAGCCGATTCGTGCCAAGGCGTCTGCTTGGTCGTTGTCGTTTCTTGGCACATGGAGGAACTCGCACCCTTCAAAATACCCGCTGAATTGCAGCATGAGGAAACGGTAGCTTGCCATGTTTGCGTCTTTCGCATCCCAGTCGCCAGATGACTGCTGGACCACTACGTCCGAGTCGCCATAACACAAGATCCGGCGGATGCCAAGTTCTTTGGCAAGCCGGAGCCCGTGAATGAGCGCCTCGTACTCGGCCACGTTGTTGGAGGCGGAAAAATGGATTTGCAGTGCATATTTGAGCTTGTTGCCTTTGGGAGAGGTGAGGACGACACCGGCTCCCAAGCCGGTGCGCATCTTGGAGCCGTCGAAGTGCATCCGCCAATGGGTGGAGTCAGGCGCTGGAGGCAGGTACTGGGTCTCGGCCCAGTCGACGAGGAAGTCGGCCAGTGCTTATGATTTGATAGCGGTGCGGGGCTGGTAGTAGATGGTGTAAGGAGCCAGCTCTATGGCCCACTTGGCCACTCGACCAGAGGCATCTCGGCTACCAATGATCTCGGCAAGTGGAGCCGTGCAGACCACTGTGATTGGATGCTCTTGAAAGTAAGGCTTCAATTACTTGGCAGCAAAGTGCACGCCATAGCACATATTCTGGTAGTGGGGGTAGTTCTGCTTGGGGGTCGACAGTACCTCGCTCAGGTAATATACTGGTCTCTGGACAGGTAGCGCCTTGCCTTCCTCCTTGCGCTCTACTACAATGACTATGCTGACTACTCGGCTGGTGGCGGCGATGTACAGGAGCATAGGTTCCTTGGGAGTCAGAGCCGCCAGGACGGGTGGAGTAGTCAGCATCTTCTTCAACTGATGGAAAGTTTCATCCGCCTTATGGTTCCACTCGAAAAAAGTGGTCTTCTTCATGAGTTGGTATAAGGGGAGAGCTTTCTCGCCCAGCCGACTGATGAATCGGTTGATGGACGCCAAGCAACCGGTGAACTTCTGCACATCCAGCAGTCGGCTGGGTACCTCCATTCTCTCGCTGGCCTTGATTTTTACTGGGTTGCATTCTATGCCGCGTTCAGAGACCAGGAAACCTAGCAGCTGGTCGGCTGGTACTCCGAAGACACACTTCTCAGGGTTGAGCTTGATCTGGAACCGGCGCAGGTTCTCAAAGGTCTCATTGAGGTCTTCCAGCAGTGTTCCTCGCTTTTCTGTCTTCACCACCACGTCGTCCACGTAAACATGGGCGTTCCTGCCGAGCTGCTTGAGGAGGCACTTCTGCATGCAACGCTGAAAGGTGGCGCCAGCATTCCTTAAGCCGAACATCATGGTGAGGTAGCAGAATGCTCCAAACGGCGTGATGAAGGCGGTCTTGAATCTGTCAGCCAGATTCAGCTTGATCTGGTGATATCCTGAGTATTCATCCAAGAAGCTCAACAACTCGCATCCGGCTGTGGAGTCTATCACCTGGTCAATTCTTGGTAGAGAAAATGGGTCCTTGGGGCAGGCCTTGTTGAGGCTCGTGTAGTCAATACACATTCGCCATTGCTTGTTCTTCTTTAGCACCAGGACCGGATTTGCCAGCCACTTCGGGAAGAAAACTTCCATAATGAAGACGGCTGGTAGGAGTCGGGCTATCTCTTCTCTGACAACTCTTCTCTTCTCTTTTGATAAGCGACGCAGGGGCTGCCTGACCGGCTTTTCATCAGATTGGACGTGTAACTTGTGCTCGGTGAAATCCGTCGGTACACCTGGCATGTCCTTGGGAGACCATGCGAAGATGTCCCGATTCTCACAGAGGAAATCGACGATCTCGCCTTCCTATTTGCTGTCAAGGTTTGCACCTACGACGGCGTACCTCTCTGGGCGCTCCGGATCCAAGGGTATCTTCTTTGTCTCTTTGGCCGGCTTGAACGAACCTTCGGCTTCCGACTCCTTCGGGTCGGGCGATATCTCCGGCTGCTTGCCGGCCATCGCCACAACTCGCTCAAGGAGTCTCTTCTCGGCTGCAATCACCAGGGACTCGGCCAGCCGACTGCTCTCAGCCGCGCAAGCAGACGACTTCCGGTAGTCGCCGGCCACAGTCAGAATTCCCCTAGAACTGGGCATCTTCATCTTGAGGTAGGCGTAGTGGGGGACCGCCATGAACTTCGCCAAGGCGGGCCGGCCAAGTAGCGCATGGTATGGGCTCTCAAGGTCCACGACCTCAAACCAAATAGACTCTCTTCGGAAGTGATCTTTGTCCCCAAAGAGGACGTCAATCAGGATCTTGCCGATTGGTGAGAAGGAAAGCCCAGGAACAATGCCGTGGAACACAGTCCGGCTGTTCTGAAGCTGTCTCTGCTTGATTTCTAACTTCTCCCTGGTGTCCTTGTACAGGATATTGATGTTGCTGCCCCCATATATCAGAACTCGCGAGAAACGCACGGCCCGTTTATCCGTGGCAAATGTGGCATCCAAGACCAAGGTGTAGGAGCCTGGACTTGGCATTACTTCTGGGTGGTCAGCCCTGCTCCAGCTGATGGGCCTCTCAGACCAGTGCATGAACTCTAGCATCTCTGAGGCTACTACGTTCACCTCTTGTCGCTGCAGCGCCTGCTCCGTCGATCATCAGCCACACTGGTGAACACCACGTAGGCTCCGTGCTCTTCAGGGTATTCGTCTTGTACTCCGCCGACTGGCCTGACTACCGGTTGCTGGGGCGGAGGCAGAGGCGGCTGCCCAGCAGGCGGGGGTGGCAGGAAGTCGTCTCCCTTGGCGATCCTGGTGAGCCAGTGGCACTTCCGGGTGGTGTGATTCAACGGCTTCGCGCCTCTGTAGAACTTGCAAGGTCCATCCAAGGTCTGCTCGTAGGAGAAGACCGGCAACCAGTTCGGCTTACCGCCTTTCTTTCACTTGGGCGGAGGCTGCTCTTCTGGCTGCTGGGCTTCAACGGTCACAACCTGCCGGCTGCTGGAAGCCGGCTGCGGGCCTTGCGCTTGTTGTCGCCCTGCTGTTGTCGCCGGCCGGCGTCTGCCGCCGGAGTTCTTGGAGCCTGAGGAGCTACATTGCCAGTCGTGCTGATTTGAATTTCCGTCTTCATGGAGGAGTCGGCCGTAGCGTACTTGTCCGCTATGATCAGCAGCTCGTCGAGGGTTTCTGTCTCGTCGCAGAGGAGCTTGTGCTTGAGGAGGGTGCCTTCTCGGCACCCGGCTGTGAAGTACTCGATGGCCTGCACCTCGTGCACGCCCTCGCAGGAGTTCCAGAGCTCAGCCCAATGCATGAGGTAGTCGCGGGTCGACTCGTCAGGACCTTGCACGCACAAGGAGAGTGACGAGGCTTGGGAGGACGCTTGTATGTGCCGGTGAAGTTGCGGACGAATGCTTCATTGAAGTCGACCCAGCTATTGATGCTGCGGGGCTTTAGGCTGTTCAGCCATGTCCGGGCTGTGCCCTGGAGCATGAGCGGAACGTACTTTACGGCGACACGCTTGTTGCCATTTGCTATGCTGCCAGCCGTGGAGTAGTCGACTAGCCAGTCTTCCGGCTTCACGGAGCCGGTATACTTGGGCGTGTCTCTTGGGAGCGTGAACCCTCTGGGAAAGGGCTCGTCCCAAATGCGGGGCCAGAAACAAGGCGGACCCAGCTCGTCTTCTTCTTCCAGCGCCAGGGACCGGTGAAGTCGGTCGATCCGGTGGCGGGCGTTATTCTCTCCAACTCCCTCTCGGCGGCCAAGGCGGTCACCGAGAGTCGGATGGTCAACAGGCGGCGGGGAGACTCGCCTCTCCTAGCGGGGAGGGGGAGGCGGACAGTCGTCCCGTCTTTCCACTGCTCTCGGGCGGCCATCTCGGTCGCGCTCTATGGTAATCCGAGTCCGACTGTGGCTGACAGACGGCTCCTTGTCCTTTCTTCCTCGGGCACCGCCAGTCGGCGTCCAAGACGTCGCGCCTTGATCTCGGTGCGGGTCGTCGTTTGGCCGCTGCGGCGCCTCCGTGCGGCAGCCGGCCTCATTCTGCGCGGCGGCCGCGTCGAGGAGCCGCTGGACTCGCTCCATCATGAGGCGGCGCTCTTCGCCCTCGAAATTGTCCATCTCATCCGCCGCTGCCTGGTCGGCTCGGATGTTCTCCGCTGGCGTGGCATACACGGGGCGGCTAGCCCCAAACAGGCTGGCGATGGCTACGCCGCGCTGCTGAACCGCGCCATGGCGGCTGGGCCCTGCCGGGGCCGGCGAGCCGCCAACAGTGCGATCCATCTCCCGCTGGTAAGCTTCTGACAAGCGTCTCATGCTGGCCAGCTTCTTCGCGCCTTCAACAAGCTGAAGGCGGCGCACTTCTAACGTCTCTGCGTCGGCATCTTCCGGAATGGGTGCAGCTAGGTCTTGCAGCACCGCGCCGACTGAGTCGGGCACCCCTCCGCCAGGGAACTCGTCATGACTAATGACCAGCACCTCGGTGACGGTGCTTCCATCGCTCTCCGCGTGGGGGAGAGGTTCGTCGTAGACCACCACGTTGGTGGGGAACGCGTCGACCGACACGGTGTCGGAGTCGACCAGCATCGGGTCGGTGGAGCCTACGGACTCCAAGTCTACGGCAGGCTCGCCGGAAACGTGGAGTTGATCGAGGAGGCCCGCAAGGAGGTTTTCGAGGCCGCCTGCGCCTGCGTCGGACGCAGGTTCGTCAGAGAGGCGGACCTCACCGACAAGTTCGGCCAAGGAGCTGGCAGCGCAGGCGATCTCAACGCCGCGCAGCGCGTCGACGCAAACTTCGTCTGGCGTGCCTGGCTGGCTGCGCTCGCCAGGAAGGAAAAGGGTTCCCGCCCAGAACAGATCTCTGGACGGCGGTGCACCATGCCCCACGGTGGGCACCAAATGTCGGGGGTTTGGTGCGACATATGCCAACGGATGGCTTATCATGGTGGGGGCGAGTAGAACGTCGCCGGTGCCTGGAAATGGGATGAGGCAAAGACATGCACGCCGGCGAATCTTACCCAGCTTCGGGGCTCTCCGGGGAGATAATACCCGTACTGCTGCTCTGCGGGATCTCCGCATGATCACTATGGTCAAGTGCTTACACGGTTGCTCTTTGAATTGTGTCTGGTGGTAGGAGAGGTCAAGGCTAGCTCTCTCCTTCTATCTGGTATGGTATAGAACTACTGGGATCCAACCGTTTGCATTGGTGCCCTGGGGGTTTATATAGGCCTACCCCCAGGGGTATAATGGTAATTCGACTGGGCGCGGGCCCAGCCGTCAGTGCCTCCGACCTCCGACTTCTCCGCCGACTGCTGGGCCCCACCGACTGGTCTGGTACGGAGCCGACAGGCCGCATCCACCGCGGGCGGGTCTTGCCGGCTGCTGATTACTGTAGCCATGCTCCTGATGATGCAAGCTTGGTCATGGGGTCATGGCAACAGCCCCGCCGCCTGGCAGGCGGTCACTGTGGCCACTCCCCATCTCTTCTTGATTAATGGCGCGTGGGCCCCGGGGGAGGGCTCGGCCGACTCCCCTGGGCCGACTCTCGATGGGTCCGACTGGCGTTCTCCCGCCGTCTCCGGAGGTCTCGCTAACTGGTGGGCCCCGCTACCTCCAGGCCGTACAGACAAGCCGTCGTGGGCACAGGACCTAGTACAATGGTGCTGATGTCAGGGCCGGCCAGGAAACAGTGCCAGGCCGCAGGGAGATCTTCCCAAGTACGGCGTGCTGTAGCCATGCCTGCCCTTGGTAAGGGGCGGGGAGTGGGCTTCATTGTAGCCACGCCCCTGCCCCGTCCCCTTCGATGAGGTCACGGTTTGTTGGAGTCGCCGACCGACTCCCCAAAGCCGGCTTCTATGGAAGTCGCCCCTGGGACTCGGCCATGAGCGGGCAGTCGGCCGCCTTGCGGTAGACTCCCCAGGAGGCGGCTCTTCGCCCTGTGGTCTTGAGGGGCGCAGCCTGCCCCGAGGTCTTGAAAGGTTATGGGGATCGGGTTGGCCTACCCGTGGCCCATTACTCTGACACAATAATAAAGTTATTATTTATTTCCTCATATCATGATAAATGTTTATTATTCATGCTAGAATTGAATTACCCGGAAACTTAATACATGTGTGAATACATAGACAAACATAGTGTCACTAGTATGCCTCTACTTGACTAGCTCGTTAATCAAAGATGGTTGAGTTTCCCAGCCATAGACATGAGTTGTCATTTGATTAATGGGATCACATCATTAGGAGAATGATGTGATTGACATGATCCATTCCGTTAGCTTAGCACTTGATCGTTTAGTTTACTGCTATTGCTTTCTTCATGACTTATACATGTTCCTATGACTATGAGATTATGCAACTCCCGACTATCGGAAGAAAACTTTGTGTGCTACAAAATGTCACAACGTAACTGGGTGATTTTAAAGGTGCTCTACAGGTGTCTCCGATGTTGTTCGTTGAGTTCCCATAGATCGAGAATAGGATTTGTCACTCCGATTGTCGGAGAGGTATCTCTGGGCCCTCTTGGTAATGCACATCACTACAAGCCTTGCAAGCAATGTGACTAATGAGTTAGTTATGGGATGATGCATTGCGGAACGAGTAAAGAGACTTGCCGGTAACGAGATTAAACTATGTATTGAGATACCGACGATCGAATCTTGGGCAAGTAACATACCGATGACAAAGGGAACAACGTATGTTATGTGGTTTGACCGATAAGATCTTCGTAGAATATGTAGGAACCAATATGAGCATCCAGGTTCCGCTATTGGTTATTGACCGGAGACGTGTCTCGGTCATGTCTACATAGTTCTCAAACCCGTAGGGTCCGCACACTTAAAG
Organism: Triticum urartu; assembly: GCF_003073215.2. Taxonomy (NCBI): domain Eukaryota; kingdom Viridiplantae; phylum Streptophyta; class Magnoliopsida; order Poales; family Poaceae; genus Triticum; species Triticum urartu. The sequence goes on from NC_053028.1 coordinate 382,784,631, forward strand.
TTCTGTGACGATCGGTATTATGAGTTTTTGTGTTTTGATGTACCGAAGGTAGTTCGGAGTTCCGGATATGATCACGGACATGACGAGGAGTCTCGAAATGGTCGAGACGTAAAGATCGATATATTGGACGACTATGTTCGGACACTGGAAGTGTTTCGGGAGGTTTCAGACATATACCGGAGTACCGGGGGGTCACCGGGACCCCTCGGAGAGTATATTGGGCCTAATAGGCCCTAGTGGGAGAAAGGGAGGGGCCGCCAGGGCTGTCACGCCCCCTTCCCCCTCTAGTCTGAATTGGACAAGGAGGGGGGGCGCCCCCCTTTCCATCTCTCCTTCTCCTCTCCTACTCCTACTTGGAAGGGGGAGTCCTACTCCCGGTGGGAGTAGGACTCCTCATGGGGCGCGCCATAGTAGGCCGGCCCACTCCCCCTCTTCCACTCCTTTATATACGGGGAGGCGGTCACCCCTTGGAGACACAACAGTTGATCATTGATCTCTTAGCCGTGTGCGGTGCCCCCTCCACCATAATCCACCTCGGTCATATCGTAGTGGTGCTTAGGAGAAGCCTTGGGTCGGTAGCTTCATCAACACCGTCACCACACCGTCATGCTGACGAAGCTCTTCCCGGAAGCTCTACTGGATCGTGAGTTCGCAGGACGACACCGAGCTGAACGTGTCCTGAACGCGGAGGTGTCATACGTTCGGTACTGAGGATCGGTCAATCATGAAGATGTACAACTACATCAACCGCGTTTTCACAACGCTTCCAATTACGATCTACGAGGGTACGTAGACGACACTCTCCCCTCTCGTTGCTATGCATCACCATGATCTTGCGTGTGCGTGGGAATTTTTTTGAAATTACTATGTTCCCCAACAGGTGTATGAATACAACATGAAATAAAAAAGAAATAAAATACGAATAATAGTAGTAGCGCGGGCTAGGAGAAGTGGTACTAGTAATTACCAGTAGCGCTGTTTGGAGAAAGCACTACTACTAAGTCGATATAGCAGTAGCGTGGGTTAACCTACGCTACTCCTAACCGTTAGCTACAGCGCCGTACCAATAGTGCTCCTGCCCGCAGTACTGATAGGCCTAAAACCCATGCTTCTAGGCTTTTCCCTAGTAGTGTTATCGAGCTAGTAGGAGAACCAATGTAGCGCCCAAGATGCGATTCTATCTCATTCTTCGGGCACACCGGATGAGACATCCTACGAGTAAAACCAACCCTCAAGTTTCCCCGAGGTGGCCCCGCAGTCTACTCGGTTCGGACCAACAGTCAAAGGAGCACTGGCTCGGGGGGTTGATTAAAAATCCATGGGGCCCCCATGTCCCTATGCAAGTTTCAGTTGTTATTAGGCAAATGGTAAAACCAATGTTGGGTCTTGCTGGAAGAGTTTTATTCAAAGCAAACTGTCAAGAGGGTCCCATACCCCTCATCGTGTTAGGGACGCAAAATCAAGGAACATAACACTGGTATGACGGAAACTAGGGCGGCAAGAGTGGAACAAAACACCAGGCATAAGGCCGAGACTTCCACCCTTTACCAAGTATATAGATGCATTAATTAAATAAGACATATTGTGATATCCCAAGATATCCATGATATCCATGTCCCAACATGGAACAACCTGCAACTAGCAATGATACAAGAGGGGCTGAGCAAAGCGGTAACATAGACAAACAACGGTTTGCTAGGATTGTGGAAAAGGTTAGAGGCTATCATGGCAATTTGGGAGGCTTGATAGACAAGTGGTAGGTAGCGCGACATGGCAATAGCAAAAAAGACAACAAGCACAGTAAAGATAGTAGTGAGATTTAAGGTGATGGTCATCTTGCCTGAAATCCTGCTAGGAAGAAGACCGAATCCATGAATTAGACGAACCAACGTAGTCGAACGACTCCTCACAATCACAACGTTACCGGAACTATCGAGAAGAAGTACAACCGGATAGAAGCAAACAACATGGTAGACCAACAAGCATAAGCATGGCATGATGCGCAACCAAGTATGATGCACGTCCGGTTTAATGAGGCATGTCATGGCAAAATGCACAAACAAAACTACAACTTAAGTGGAGCTCAATATGCAACGAGTTGCATATTGATGAAACACCACATTCAATTATTTAGCTCACTCTCGTTTAGGTACACAACAATATTAAATGTTGTTAAACATGGCAAGAGGTGAGGCATAAGTAAACTACACATTTTAGGCAATTTAAATGAGGCCGGAACAAGAAACAACAATTCTGGAGAATCCTCATTTACATATTTTGGAATTGGTATTGTTCTGCCATAAAACATATTTTAATGTTGTCAAACAGTAAAACAAAGTGCGCGAAGCTAATCTATGCATTTTCTACCCCATTTACATATAAAGTTTGTTAAATTCAAAGCTACGGTTGTTTAGTTATGAAATAAAACATTTTAGCATGTAATTTAAGCAAATTAATTCAAACAGCAAGCAAAACATTTTAAACATGGATGAGAGTTGGATATAATGAAACTAGATGAAATTCTAAGCATTATACATATATAATGTTTTTACAAATTTTGCATGGTTATTAAGTTATTATATGCATGAAGCTTAGGTTTTTTTTTTGCAAATCTGTAAAACCTGGATAAAGTTTAAAGACGCAGGCAGGAAAAAAACACATGGTGGGATGAATCTGAGCAGAGCTGGGGGGCTTCTCACCCATGGGCCAAGCCCAATCGATGGATGCCCAATGGGGCGGTGGTGGAGGAAGTGGCCGAGCTGGGCCTGATGCACGCAACGGCTGCCGGCACTTGCGTGGCTGCGGTCAACGTGAGGAAAAGGCAGTGGCTGGTGGCGAGGCCCTCGCCCGTTGACTCGCGGGCGAGGACGAGGACGTTTTCAGCGCTGCTGGCGACTTGATGAAGAGGAGCAGCAGCGAACAGGAGCGGCTCTAGGAGATGAACGAAGGGAGGCGGTCCAGTTAGCGCTCGAGCGAGCAGCGGGACAACGAGGTCTTGGCTGGGCGGCGCTGGAGGTCAACTCCGACAGGGACGCGGTGGATCTCAGCGAGGACGGAAGAATCAGAAGCGAGGCGGTTGGGTCCGGTGGGTGGCGGCACCAAAGCTTGCCAGACGGGGCGGGCTGGCACGTCGGTGCCCTGCGGGAGCTTGATGGCGACTGCTGTTACAGAGAACCAAAGAGAGAGATCGGGAGGTGAGCAGAAGCCAGTGGAAGGAAAAGAAAGGAGAAGGGAGGAGCAAGGGAGGTATGGTCCGGCCTGACGGAGGAAGATGGAGCGCGATTTAGGTGGCTCAGTGCGCCGGCGGCAACGACGCCATGGAGGGAGGAGCTCCCTCTCGATCCCACATCGAGCGAGCGGGGAGATGAGGTGTTGTGGTGGTGTGGATCGGGCAGGCTGAGAGCTGCAATGCCGGTTGGGTAGGCGCACAGATCGAGGGAGGTGGGTGGCGGCTGTGGGTGGCGAGAGCTAGTTGGGGAGGGACGAATCTGGGAGGATCCCGAGAGAGAAGGGAGTTGCTGGTGGCGGCTGCGGGGGACAAAGTCCCTAGGTTTTAGGGTTTGGGTCTAAAGATGGACTAGGGGTCTATATATATATATACGAAAGGGGGATGATTGGATCCTCCGATCACGATTGGGCGGTTCGGAATAAATGGTTTAGGGAGTCCAAATAAGAAAACAAAGATATTTTAGGGATGTTTGGGGATGATCTGAATCAAACGGTGATGACTGAGCGGTTCGGGTCTAGGGCAGTTTTGGACGGACACGCGAGGTTGGGGGGGGGGGGGGTCCATGGCCGTGCAGATAGGTAATGCGATCAAACAAGAGGGAAATGAGAACCTTGTTGGTCTGGGAAAAGTCAACGGAGACAAGGGGGAACACGGCAACTACAAACGTATGCAAGCTTTATGAAAACATGCAGATGCAAAGCGCATGATACGATGATGACATGCAACAACAACAAAATAAAAACACACGACGGCAACGAAGAACATGGAAGGCTTCTGGAGCATCGGTCTCGGGTCGTTACAACTCTCCTCCACTTACAAGAGATTTCACCCCGAGATCTAGGGATGGCACCGGAGAAAAGCAGGAGAGGAATAGGTAAAACAAAGTTGCTTCTTGGACAAACAAGTGAAACCAATGAACCTTGAGAGGTTGAACAACTTTGAGAAAAGAATACAACGGAGATGAACGAAGTTGAAAACACTCTGTTAGAAAATAGGAACAAGGAACATTGCGGAAACCTCGGGGTTGCAAAGCTATGAATGACGAGGACAATGGACAAGAAGGAATTGGAACCACTCTGGTTGAAACGAGATAAGCAAGGAACGAGGAAGAACAAATTCGAACAGCACTCCTGTTGAAAAGAGATGCCAGACTTGATAAGATGAAAAGAACTTGAGTAGAGGACACCACACCGTTTAAATGGATAAAGAAGGAAAAGAATATTATCTTGACAAAACGAGAGGATGGGTCGACGAGAGTCACATCGCAATGCCTCCGGACGAAAGACTAGAAGCTAGATCGTTGGAAAGGAAAGAACGGAGAAGAAAATGACAACTTCTACCAAATGATTTGGAAAAGCATCCTTATGAAGAAGGGTTGAACAGAGTTGCTATAAAAACAACAACGAAAACAATATTCTTGTTGTGGGCTTATGAAAAATATCCCAAAACTTGAGGTGAAATTCTGCCACCGAAAACAACGATTGATAGAGAACAATGAAGAGATGAAAAACTTCTTCACTGAGTTGGGAAGGAGAAGATTGGATCATTGATAAGCACCACAATACCAACCATCCTTAGGATAGGCTTTAGGTGCCCAAGATGACTCCAAGGAAGAAATGATGGGTTTAAATTTCTCATTCCTGACAACTTGTCAATCATGAAACATGAAGGAAACTGTCAACATCACATAACACCACCTCAAAAGATAAGATAGAAAGAATTGCACTTCGGATTCAAGATGAAGAAAGCTTGAGCTCCTCCAACAAAGATCTTGAAGGACACTTCGAGAATGAATCAAAGCATTGATGAACCACCATGTGTAGTCTCCATGAAGAACTTCGGTAAAAAGAGAATGATAGAAAGAAAAGAGAAGTTGAATGAACAAGGTGAAGCCTTGCAATGACTTAGATGGAGCTTTGCAACGAGACATCCAAGAAAACTTGGATCTCCAGAAAAGAAAGGTGAGCAACTTGAATCAAGAATTGATACGACGAATGAACTCCGAAGGAAGGAATTAAATCACCTCGAGGGAAAACAAGAATAAGGATTATGTCATGGGTATCCTTCAACAATTTAAATTGATGACAAACGGATTTGGCATCTACTTATTCTCATTGAAAAAGGATTGACTTAGCGCAAACTTGGGAAAATCTTCGTGAACTACTGGTAGGATTGGAAAGAATGAATGAATTGATGTGATAACCAAGGAAGAGAATTCTTGAACGAACCACCGTAAGACTTTGAAAACGATCAAAGAAAACAGAATGAGACACCGGGAAAATCAGCAAACGAATGAAGATACTTGAGGGAATTCAGATATGAGAGAACGAAGAGATCATGAACTGATTAGGGGATATTTGAACGATGCACCGGCCGGTAGAATTGGGGAATGAGAGCTGAATGTTGAGAATGAATAAATCTTCTGAAATGATGGCCTTTGGATAAAATGCTCCAGATGGGTATGAAAGGAATTCCTCATGATCAGAGCAATTTGAGAGGGTAGCAACAAGCTAGAAGCATGGATCTTCAAGAGAACGATGAGAAACATCACCATGAATTGTTGAGGCACTCTGGAATGAAGAATAGAAAGGTTGAACTAACGATGAAAATAATTGGAAAGCAGTCCTGGAGAAGGCATATGTCTGATCAAACTTCATTCTTACGTCAAGCTTTGAAAAGAATTTGAGAATAACTCCGAAAAATTAGAAGGGCTAGGTAAGATCCTGGGGATAAAACAGTGGGTTAGGTCCCACTCAAGAGAAACACTGTTGAAATGATTTTGAAGAGAGATTGCACCGGTTGAATTAAATGACTTGAATGAGATAACAACCTCGAAATAACTTGAACAAATTAAGAATGGAAACACGAATCTTATAAGATATCTTCTCCACTTCAAATATGAATAGAGGCGAATAAATAAGAGATCCTTGGATAAGAAATTCCAACATACGTCTAGGGCAATGGATTACCTCTAGGGCATATCATCATACATGATTACCTCTAGGGCATATCTCTAATATGTCTCCAACGTATCTATAATTTTTGATTGTTCCATGCTATTATATTATCAACCTTGGATATTTTATATGCATTTATATGCTATTTTATATGATTTTTGGGAATAACCTATTAACCTAGAGCCCAGTGCCAGTTTCTGTTTTTCCCTTGTTTTAGAGTATCACGGAAAAGGAAAATCAAACGGAGTCCAATTGACCTGAAACATCACGGAACTTATTTTTGGACCAGAAGAAGCCCACGGAGTACCGGAGTTGGACCAGGAGAGTCCCGGGCTGCCCACGAGGGTGGGGGCGCGCCCACCCCCTGGGCGCGCCCCCTGCCTCGTGGACAGCCCGGAGGTCCACCGATGTACTTCTTCCTCTCATATATACCCATATACCCTAAAAACTCCAGGAGCACAATAGATCGGGAGTTCCACCGCCAGAAATCTCCGTAGCCACCGAGAACCAATCTAGACCCGTTCCGGCGCCCTTCCGGAGGGGGAATTCCTCTCCGGTGGCCATCATCATCATCCCGGTGCTCTCCATGACGAGGTGGGAGTAGTTCTCCCTCGGGGCTGAGGGTATGTACCAGTAGCTATGTGTTTGTTCTCTCTCTCTCTCTCTCTCTCTCGTGTCCTTGAGTCAGCACGATCTTGATGTATCGCGAGCTTTGCTATTATATTTGGATCTTATGATGTTTCTCCCCCTCTAATCTCTTGTAATGGATTGAGTTTTCCCTTTGAAGTTATCTTATCGGATTGAGTCTTTAAGGATTTGAGAACACTTGATGTATGTCTTGCGTGGGATAACCGTGGTGACAATGGGTTATTCTATTGATTCACTTGATGTATGTTTTGGTGATCAACTTGCGGGTTCCGCCCATGAACCTATGCCTAGGGGTTGGCACACATTTTCGTCTTGACTCTCCCATAGAAACTTTGGGGCACTCTTTGAGGTTCTATGTGTTGGTTGAATAGATGAATCTGAGACTGTGTGATGCATATTGTATAAACATACCCACGGATACTTGAGGTGACATTGGAGTATCTAGGTGACATTAGGGTTCTGGTTGATTTGTGTCTTAAGGTGTTATTCTAGTACGAACTCTAGGGCTGTTTGTGACACTTATAGGAATAGCCCAACGGATTGATTGGAAAGAATAACTTTGAGGTGGTTTCGTACCCTACCATAATCTCTTTGTTTGTTCTCCGCTATTAGTGACTTTGGAGTGATTCTTTGTTGCATGATGAGGGATAGTTATGTGATCCAATTATGTTATTATTGTTGAGAGAACTTGCACTAGTGAAACTATGAACCCTAGGCCTTGTTTCAACGCATTGCAATACCGTTTACGCTCACTTTTATCATTAGTTACCTTGCTGTTTTTATATTTTAAGATTACAAAAAACCATTATCTACTATCTATATACCACTTGTATCACCATCTCTTCGCCGAACTAGTGCACCTATACAATTCACAATTGTATTGGGTGTGTTGGGGACACAAGAGACTCTTTGTTATTTGGTTGCAGGGTTGCTTGAGAGAGACCATCTTCATCCTACGCCTCCTATGGATTGACAAACCTTAGGTCATCCACTTGAGGGAAATTTGCTACTGTCCTACAAACCTCTGCACTTGGAGGCCCAACAACGTCTACAAGAAGAAGGTTGTGTAGTAGACATCAAGTTCTTTTCTGGCGCCATTGCCGGGGAGGTAAGTGCTTGAAGGTATATCTTTAGATCTTGCAACCGAGTCTTTTAGTTTCTTGTTTTATCACTAGTTTAGTTTATAAAAGAAAATTACAAAAAAATGGAATTAAGTTTGCCTCATACGCTTCATCTTTTTAGTATCTTTCGTGAGTATGATGGAAAGGAAAATTGTGCCAAAGTGTTAGAAGAAGAATGCATTAAAATGTTTGGCACTAAATCTTGGAATGATGAGCATGATTCCAATGTTGTTAGTATGAACTGCTTGAATATCCATAGTACTAATGATGATTGCACTAGTTATGATGAAAATGTCTCCTATAAACATGTCAATTTTTGTGGAGTGCATTGGGTTTGCATGTACACACCAAATAGGGAAGATAGATATTGCATGAGGCATAAACATTTAGAAACTAAATTGTTGCAAGAAAGGCTAGATGTTTGTGCTGAAAGATTCAATATTTATCGGCATCCTTATGAACTTTGCAATGAACGTGGTCATTTAAAGCTCCAATGCTATTTGTTTCATGATCAAGTCGTGTCCAAAAATTGTGATAACTTGATTACCCTTGAGCATCATAAAGAGCTTAGTCTTCTTTTGGGCTATGAAGAAATGAAACATATAACTGAGGGTATTCCAAAATTTAATCTCGATAAATTTCTTGATTTTGATCTAGAGGAAATTTATATGTATTGTGCGGTGAATTGCATTGGAAACCCTTATATTGCCAATTACATAAAGAAAGGAAAACAAAAAGAGGATTGAACCCACACATGATGTGGTGAAGAAGAAGAAAATAAAAAGGAAGAGAGGTAAAAAGATATCTCTCCCAAATAATGTTGCTCCTATTAATGTTGTGCCTCATGAAAATATAATTGTGGAAGATGATGCACTTGATGATGATCTCATTATGCCTATTCCTTGTTGTGATGATTATGATTGGGAATATAATGGTACTTCTTATGATCTTGAAAATCTTTTTGGCATTTGCTTGGAAGAATATGATAATTGCTATACAATTGGTGCTATCCATACTATTAATGATGAGAGTGATTATGCTTATGATATGAAAAGGCCCAAGCTTGGGGATGCTATGTTTGATGAAGATGATGTTTTTGATAATATATTTGATGCAATTAATGTTTGTCCCAAGCTTGGGGATGCTACGTTTAATGAAGATGATATTTTTAGTCTCCCAAGTTTTGATATGCAAATTTATAATGATGATAGCATGCCTCCTACTTATGATGATTATATTGATGAAAGTGGGTTTGGAAGAGTGTCAGCTTTAGGAAGTAATGATCCCACTATTTTGGAGGATGTTGAATCTTATTATGATAATTATGAAAGTGGATTGGGAGAGGTCATGACTTTATTTAGTGATGATTCCACTATCTTGGAAGAGGTTTCAATCAATTATGATGAGAACAAAGTTGCTACTTATGATAATTATTGTGATGATACATATGCTATAAAAAGTAGTGATGATTATATTTATAAAACTTGTCATGATTATGATTACCCTTTTTCTGAACATTGCTCTTTTAATGTGGAAACAATTTATAGTAGTCGAGTCTCTTATGATACTCCCACCATTCCGAAGGAGAAGAATCTTGCTTATGTGGAGAGTAGTAAATTTTCTATGCTTGTAGATCATGAAAAGAATTATTTAGGTGCTGGTTATTTTGTTGAATTCATTCATGATGCTACTGAAAATTAATATGAGGGAGGAATATATGCTTGTAGGAATTGCAATAATATCAAGTTTCCTCTCTATGTGCTTAAAGTTTCAAAGTTATGCTTGTTTTGCCTTCCTATGCTAGTTGATTATTGTTCCCATAAGTTGTTTTCTCACAAAATCCCTATGCATAGGAAGTGGGTTAGACTTAAATGTGCTACTCATATTCTTCATGATGCTCTCTTTATGTTTCAATTCTTATCTTTTATGTGAGCATCATTGAAATCATCATGCCTAGCTAGGGGCGTTAAACGATAGCGCTTGTTGGGAGGCAACCCAATTTTATTTTTGTTCCTTGATTTTTGTTCCTGTTTAGTAATAAACAATTTATCTAGCCTCTGTTATGATTGAGTTTTTATGTTGTGTTGGTGCCAAGTAGAACCGTTGGGAAGGCTTGGGGAAAGTCTTGTTGATCTTGCTGTAAAAAAAACAGAAACTTTAGCGCTCACGAGAATTGCTGGCATTTTTTTATTGGAGAGTGATATTTAGTTAATTCTTTTTGCAGATGATTAATAGATAAATTCCTCACGTCCCGAATGTTATTTTAGAATTTTTGGGGTTCCAGAAGTTTGCGTTAGTTACAGATTACTACAGACTGTTCTGTTTTTGACAGATTCTGTTTTTCTTGTGTTCTTTGCTTATTTTAATAAATCTATGGCTAGTAAAAGAGTTTATAAACCATACAGAAGTTGGAATAAAGTAGGTTTAACACCAATATAAATAAATAATGAGTTAATTACAGTACCTTGAAGTGGTGTTTTTTTTTCTTTCGCAAACGGAGCTTACTAGTTTTCTGTTAAGTTTTGTGTTGGGAAGTTTTCAAGTTTTGGGTAAAGATTCGATGGACTATGGAACAAGGAGTGGCACGAGCCTAAGCTTGGGGATGGCCAAGGAACCCCAAGGTAATATTCAAGGACAACCAAAATCCTAAGCTTGGGGATGCCCCGGAAGGCATCCCCTCTTTCATCTTCGTTCATCGGTAACTTTACTTGGAGCTCTATTTTTATTCGCCGCATGATATGTGTTTTGCTTGGAGCGTCTTGTATGATTTGAGTCTTTTCTTTTTAGTTTACCACAATCATATTTTCTGTACACACCTTTTGAGATAGACACACATGATTCGGAAATTATTAGAATACTCTATGTGCTTCACTTATATCTTTTGAGTTATATAGTTTTGCTCTAGTGCTTCACTTATATCTTTTAGAGAACGGTGGTGGATTTGTTTTATAGAAACTATTCATCTCTCATGCTTCACTTAGATTATTTTGAGAGTCTTAAATAGCATGGTAAATTGGTTAAATAATCCTAATATGCTAGGTATACAAGATTAATAATAAAATTCTCTTATGAGTGTGTTGAATACTATGAGAAGTTTGATACTTGATGATAGTTTTCGGATATAAAGATGGTGATATTAGAGTCATGCTAGTTCAGTAGTTGTGAATTTGAGAGATACTTGTGTTAAAGTTTGTGACTCCTGTAGCATTCACGTATGGTGAACCGTTATGTGATGAAGTCGGAGCATGATTTATTTATTGATTGTCTTCCTTATGAGTGGCGGTCGGGGACGAGCGATGGTCTTTTCCTACCAATCTACCCCCTAGGAGCATGCGCGTAGTACTTTGTTTCGATAACTAATAGACTTTTGATATAAGTATGTGAGTTCTTTATGACTATTGAGTCCATTGATTATACGCACTTTCACCCTTCCACCATTGCTAGCCTCTCTAGTACCGCACAACTTTCTCCGGTACCTTAAAACCACCATATACCTTCCTCAGAACAGCCACCATATCTACCTATTATGGCATTTCCATAGCCATTCCAAGATATATTTCCATGCAACTTTCCACCGTTCTGTTTACTATGACACGCTCCATCATTGTCATATTTCTTTGCATGATCATGTAGTTGACATTGTATTTGTGGAAAAGCCACCATTCATAATTCTTTCATACATGTCACTCATGAGTCATTGCACATCACGACACACCGTCGGAGGCATTCATATAGAGTCATATCTTGTTCTAATTATTGAGGTGTAAATAAATAAATGTGTGATGATCATCATTATTAGAGCATTGTCCTAGTGAGGAAAGGATGATGGAGACTATGATTCCCCTATAAGTCGGGATGAGACTCCGGAAGAAAAAAAGAGAAAAAAAGAGGCCATAAAAAAAGAGAAAAGGCCCAAAGAAAAAAAATAAAAAATGAGAGGAAAAGAGAGAAGGGGAAATGCTACTATCCTTTTACCACACTTGTGCTTCAAAGTAGCACCATGATCTTCATGATAGAGAGTCTCCTATGATATCAGTTTCATATACTAGTGGGAATTTTTCATTATAGAACTTGGCTTGTATATGCCAATGATGGGCTTCCTCAAAATGCCCTAGGTCTTCATGAGCAAGCGAGTTGGATGCACACCCACTTAGTTTCTTTTGTTGAGCTTTCATATACTTATAGCTCTAGTGCATATGTTGCATGGCAATCCCTACTCACTCACATTGATATCTATTGATGGGCATCTCCATAGCCCATTGATATGCCTAGTTGATGTGAGACTATCTTCTCCTTTTTGTATTCTCCACAACCACCATTCTATTCCACCTATAGTGCTATGTCCATGGCTCACACTCATGTATTGCGTGATGATTGAAAAAGTTTTAGAACATCAAAAGTATGAAACAATTGCTTGGCTTGTCATCGGGGTTGTGCATGATTTAAATACGTTGTGTGGTGAAGATGGAGTAGCCAGACTATATGATTTTGTAGGGATAGCTTTCTTTGGCCATGCTATTTTGAGAAGACATGATTACTTTGTTAGTATGCTTGAAGTATTATTATTTCTATGTCAATATTAAACTTTTGTCTGGAATCTTATGGATCTGAATATTCTTGCCACAATAAAGAGAACTACATGGATAAATATGTTAGGTAGCATTCCACATCAAAAAATTTGTTTTTATCATTTACCTACTCGAGGATGAGCAGGAATTAAGCTTGGGGATGCTGATACGTCTCCAACGTATCTATAATTTTTGATTGTTCCATGCTATTATATTATCAACCTTGGATGTTTTATATGCATTTACATGCTATTTTATATGATTTTTGGGACTAACCTATTAACCTAGAGCCTGGTGCTAGTTTCTATATTTTCCTTGTTTTAGAGTATCGCAGAAAAGGAAAATCAAACGGAGTCCAATTGACGTGAAACTTCACGGAACTTATTTTTGTACCAGAAGAAGCCGACGGAGTATCGGAGTTGGACCAGGAGTGTCCCGGGCAGCCCACGAGGGTGGGGGGCGCGCCCACCCCCCTGGGTGCCCCTTGCCTCGTGGACAGCCCGGAGGTCCACCGACATACTTCTTCCTCCCATATATACCCATATACCCTAAAAACTTCAGGGAACACAATAGATCGGGAGTTCCACCACCAGAAGCCTCAGTAGCCACCGAAAACCAATCTAGACCCGTTCGGGCACCCTGCCGGAGGGGGAATCCCTCTCCGGTGGCCATCTTCATCATCCCGGTGCTCTCCATGACGAGGAGGGAGTAGTTCTCCCTTGGGGCTGAGGGTATGTACCAGTAGCTATGTGTTTGATCTCTCTCTCTCTCTCGTGTCCTTGAGTCGGCACGATCTTTATGTATCGCGAGCTTTGCTATTATATTTGGATCTTATGATGTTTCTCCCCCTCTACTCTCTTGTAATGGACTGAGTTTTCCCTTTGAAGTTATCTTATTGGATTGAGTCTTTAAGGATTTGAGAACACTTGATGTATGTCTTGCATGGGATAACCGTGGTGACAATGGGTTATTCTATTGATTCACTTGATGTATGTTTTGGTGATCAACTTGCGGGTTCCGCCCATGAACCTATGCATAGGGTTTGGCACACGTTTTCGTCTTGACTCTCCGGTAGAAACTTTGGGGCACTCTTTGAGGTTCTATGTGTTGGTTGAATAGATGACATTGGAGTATCTAGGTGACATTAGGGTTTTGGTTGATTTGTGTCTTAAGGTGTTATTCTAGTACGAACTCTAGGGCTGTTTGTGACACTTATAGGAATAGCCCAACGGATTGATTGGAAAGAATAACTTTGAGGTGGTTTCGTACCCTACCATAATCTCTTTGTTTGTTCTCCGCTATTAGTGACTTTGGAGTGACTCTTTGTTGCATGTTGAGGGATAGTTATGTGATCCAATAAGTTATTATTGTTGAGGGAACTTGCACTAGTGAAAGTATGAACCCTAGGCCTTGTTTCAATGCATTGCAATACCGTTTACGCTCACTTTTATCATTAGTTACCTTGCTGTTTTTATATTTTCAGATTACAAAAACCATTATCTACTATCCATATACCACTTGTATCACCATCTCTTCGCCGAACTAGTGCACCTATACAATTTACAATTGTATTGGGTGTGTTGGGGACACAAGAGACTCTTTGTTATTTGGTTGCAGGGTTGCTTGAGAGAGACCATCTCCATCGTACGCCTCCTATGGATTGATAAACCTTAGGTCATCCACTTGAGGGAAATTTGCTACTGTCCTACAAACCTCTGCACTTGGAGGCCCAACAATGTCTACAAGAAGATGTTTGCGTAGTAGACATCAATATCCAACAAATCTAGTAGGAGACAATGCACAAGTCACCTAGTACCTGCACAAATAATCAAGAACCTTGCAACCAACATGATAAAGGGGTAGTCAATCCCGTCACGGTCACTCGCAAAAGTGAGATCTGATAAAGATAGTAAGGTAAATATTTTTGGTATTTTTGTTGTATAGATTGGAAAGTAAAGATTGCACAATAGTAAACAAGATGCGATGTAAATAAAAGAGATGCAATATAATAATAAATAGACCTTGGGGCCATAGGTTTCACTAGTGGCTTCTCTCAAGATAGCAAATATTACGATGGATGAACAAATTACTGCCGAGCAATTGATAGAAAAGCGCATAGTTATGAGAGTAACTAGGCACTGATCGTGAATATAGGCATCACGTCCGTGTCAAGTAAATCGAAATGACTCTGCATCTACTACTATTACTCCACACATCGACCGCTATCTAGCATGCATCTAGAGTATTAAGTTAATAAGAACAGAGTAACACTGTAAGCAACATGACATGATGTAGAGGGATAAACTCAAGCAATATGATATAAACCCCATCTTTTTAACCTCGATGGCAACAATACAATACGTGCCTTGCTGCCCCTACTGTGTAACACCCCGGATGGAACTTGCCATATTTGTAACTGACTCTTGCCATTTTCGGCTTTAATTTATGAGATTCCCTTCCTGGTTGGGTTTTGTCTTTGTTTTGCATTTTTTTCATGTCATGCATTTCATATCATGTCATCATGTGCATCGCATTTTCATTCGTGTTCGTCTCATGCATCCGAGCATTTTCCCCGTTGTCCGTTTCACAATCTGACACTCCCACATGCATTGGCGCACCCCTTTTGTCTCTTTTCGTGAGCGGGTGTTAAACGTTATCGGAATGGACCGAGATTTTCCAAGTGGCCTTGGTACACCAACGGTAGACCGCCTGTCAAATTTCGTTCCATTTGGAGCCCGTTTGATCTCCAACGGTTAACCGGGTAACCGCAAAAGCCCCTTTTGTTATGCAGCCCAACACCACCTCTAAAACAGCCCAATAACCCATCTAAACCATCTTCATGTCCCCCGTCGCCGGATCACAATCGTGTGGGGGAAAACCGCACCTCATTTGGACATTGCAAACTCCCTCTACCTATAAATATGTGATCCCCTCCATTTTTCGCGCAGATGAAACCCTAGTCAAACTCCTCCCCGCGCCGCCGGACGCGTCCATCCACGCCGGACACGTCCGACGGCCATGCCACCGCGACCAATCACGTGCCGCCACCTCAGTGCCGCCGCCGTTCGGGCCAATCACCGCCTGCCACGTCGCCTCCCGGTGCCCACTTCGTCGTCGCCGCCGCCCGGGGCCCAGATCCGGCCCACCCCGGGCCTCGCCGTGCCCCGCGACAGCCGCCTCTGGTGTAACGCCCTCGATGCGGCTATATCTCCCACGTGTCGAAGCATGACTTAGAGGCATAACCGCATTGAAAGCAATGTCGCAAGTGAGGTAATCTTCACACAACCCATGTAATACATAAGGGAAAGAGATACATAGTTGGCTTACAGTCGCCACTTCACACAATTACAGGAATAAAGCATTACATCAACCAGATACAATCAAGGTCCGACTACGGAACCAAAATAAAAGAAGAACCCCAAATGCGACAAAGGTCCCCGATCGACCCCAACTGGGCTCCACTACTGATCAACTATAACGAAACAACACAAAGTACAAGATCTTCAACGAGCTCCTCCTTGAGCTTGGTTGCGTCACCTGCTCGGTAACATCGGCACCTGCAAACTGGTTTTGGAAGTATCTGTGAGTCACGGGGACTTCCCGGACTCCGTCGGAAGGAGACCATCACGGTTACACACGCGGTTGATGTATTTTAATTAAGGTCAACTTCAGGCTTTCTACAACCGGACATTAACAAATTCTCATCTGCCCATAACCGCGGGCATGGCTTTCGAAAGTTCAAATCCCTGCAGGGGTGTCCCAACTTAGCCCATAACAAGCTCTCACGGTCAACGAAGGATATTCCTTCTAGCGGGAAGACCCGATCAGACTCGGAATCCCGGTTACAAGACATTTCGACAGGGTAAAACTAAACCAGCAACACCGCCCGAATGTGCCGACAAATCCCGATAGGAGCTGCACATATCTCTTTCTCAGGGCACACTCAGATTGTCTTAGGTACGGGTAGGCCAGCCCAAAGATTCCCCTGGTGGCCACCGGCAGCTGACAGGTTGGACCAACACTCAGAGGAGCACTGGCCCGGGGGGGGGGGTTAAAATAAAGATGACCGTTGAGTCTACAGAACCCAAGGGAAGAAAAGGCTAGGTGGTGAATGGTAAAACCAATGTTGGGCATTGCTGGAAGAGTATTATTCAAGGCGAACTGTCAAGGGGTTCCCATTATTACCCAACCGCGTAAGGAACGCAAAATCCGGGAACATAACACCGATATGACGGAAACTAGGGCGGCAAGAGTGGAACAAAACACCAGGCATAAGGCCGAGCCTTCCACCCTTTACCAAGTATATAGATGCATTAATTAAATAAGATATATTGTGATATCCCAACAAGTAAACATGTTCCAACAAGGAACAACATCTCCATGTTCCAACAAGGAACAAACTTCAATCTTCACCTGCAACTAACAACGCTATAAGAGGGGCTGAGCAAAGCGGTAACATAGCCAAACAACGGTTTGCTAGGACATGGTGGGTTAGAGGTTTGACAAGGCAATTTGGGAGGCATGATAAGCAAGTGGTAGGCATCGTAGCATAGGCATAGCAAAAGAGCGAGAAACTAAGCAAGCAAAGATAGAAGTGATTTCGAGGGTATGATCATCCTACTTGAGATCCTGCAACGAAGAAGAATGAGTCCATGAAGGATTCAAACCGACGTAGTCGAACGGTTCCTCACAAACGCGACGTTATCGGAACCAACCCGAAGAAGCCACACCGGAAAGAAGCTAACAACATAGTAAACAACCACCACATAAGCATGGCATGATGCACAAACAATTATGATGTATGTCCGGTTTAAAGAGGCATGGCATGGCAAAGTGCACAAACAACCCTACAAATTAAGTGGAGCTCAATATGCAACTCTATTGCATATTGACGAAACACCACATTTAAGTTATTTAGTTCGATCTCGTTTATGTACCCAACAATATTAAATGTTGTTAAACATGGCAAGAGGGTGAAGCAAAGAAAACTACCTATCTAGGCAAGTTTAAATGAGGCCGAAACAACAAACAACAAGTCCGAAAACTCCTCATGTGCATATATTAGGTTTGGTACTGTTCTGCCCTAAGCCATATTTTAGAGTTGTTAAACATGCAAGATGATGCCACCATGTTAAACTAGGCAAAATTCTACCCCATTTACATATAAAGTTTATTAACTTTGGAACTACGGTTATTTAGTTATGAATTAAAGCATTTTAACATGACATGGAGCAAAAATTAATCAAACAACATTTTAAACATGTTAAACATGGATGAAAGTTGCCTATTATTAAACTAGACAAGATTCTAAGTAACTTTCTTATTAAGTTTGATTAATTCCGATGCATGGTTAATTAGTTATTAAATGCATGAATGCTGAGGGTTTTTCTACAAAACAGGCAAACTCTGGAAATTAGACAAATTCGCAGCGGGGGAAAAAGACACCTCGGGCCGAATCTGTTGGCCCAACAACAGGAAAAAAACAGAGGGCTTCGGCGGGGTGGCCTTTACCATGGGCTCGGCCCGGTTGAAGGAGAGGCCTGGGGCGACCTTCGCTCTGCTGAGCTGTGCAGGGAAAAGGCCTAGGCCTGCCGATACGGTCAACGTGGGCGAGCGGGCTGCACTCTGCTCGTACTGAAGACAGAAGCAGCAGCACACCCATTGTGATGCAGAGGACGACGGCAGGAGTTCCGGCGATGGGGTCGACCGAAAACGGTGGGAACAGGTGGATCGAGGTGCGGGGGAGTTAGATCCGAACGTGGGGAGCCCGTTTTTGGTGGCAGAGGAGCTCGGCGGTGTCGGCATCGGGGTCCATGCTTCGGGTGCCCCTGGCGGCTTGCTGGTTCATGGGATGGCCGGTCCTCGCCGGATGCATGGCCGGATGCGGGCGAACAGGAACTTGGAGCTTGGCCTCCATGGCGGTGGCTGAGGAACAAATTGACAGAGGATTAGAGAAATGAGAGAGCCGCGGGGAGGAGGAAGGAGAGATGGGCGGTGCGGGGCTGGCCTGGTTCCCTGCTGCTGGTCGGCGCAACGAAGGATGGCGCAGAAGCGGCTCCAGAGAAGCAGGACGCCGGCAGACGGCCGGGAAGCGGTGATAGGGCGGTGAGGTACGACACTCCGACAGCGGTACCTGTCCAATGGCAGAGAGAGGGTCAGGGAGAGAGACAGGCGAGGAAGAGGAGCGACGGGGCCGACCTGAGGACGGGGTCGCCGGCTGGCAGGTTCGCCGGGGCGGCGCGGTATTGGAGGAGCTCGGCCTCGGGAGCGCTCAAGCGCGGCTGTGCTGGTTCTGTCCTTTGCTGCCCTGGAAGGAGGCTCGGGCGAGGAGGACGAGCACGAGGTGCTCAGGAGCGTGGGCTTGGGAGCGCCGACTGATTGGTGGCTTGGCCACGATCTGGTTGGGTGGAGAAGGATCGGGAGGGATCCCGATGTGGAAGAGGACTGGTGGCGGTTGGGAGGATGGGACAGATCCCTAGGTTTTATGGTTGCCCACTATTAATATTGCAAAGAGATTTAGGGTAGAGACTATCACGTCCCTACGATCGCAATCGGACGGTCGCTTATAAAATAGTTAGGGAGTCCAAATAAGAAAACGGTGATGTTTTGTAGACGTTTGGGGATGTTTTGAGTCCAACGGTGACAACTGCCCGGGTCGGGTTCGGGACAATTTCGGACGCGCACGAGGGGGGTTGCGGGCTGACGAGAGAGGTTAGGTTGGACCTAGTGGTGAGTAGTGGGCTGTGTACACGGTCTCGAGCTAAGAGAAGACAAGAGAGAGACCCGGCGACTGTTTCTGGAGACCGAAAATGTCCGACGTTAGACTGGCTATACTGCCGCTATAGTTATCCGTTGGTGTCGGAGTAAATAGCCATGGGTAGCCTAGCCGGCTTCCCCTGGCACTTCTGCAAAAACTACGAGCCAGCCCGGCTCTCAAGAATCCAAGACATAGGGCCGCCTTCCCCTAGCCGGCTGCGATCTAGGCCGGCTTTCGGAAGGCGGTCCAACTTTAACCCTCATGAGAGGGCCGACTCCAAGACGCCGGCTGTGAGAAGGCCGACTCCTTCGAGCCAGCTCCCCGCAAAGCAGTCAAGACCGTACCCACAAAGTTTGCACCCACCTAACGGCGGTACGACGGGGCGTGGCTACAGAAGAGCCTGCTACCCTCGAATCCCGGGGCACGCCTGGCACAGTGCGCCGTACGGGGTAGGCATGACCCGTCCGGCGCAACACTGTTGCCATGTTGACCCTGGCCTCACCCACGACGGGCCGCCAGCGCGGCCCACAAGCGGTGGGCCCCTTTGCGCAGAGAGACTGCCGAAGGCGGCCACGCTTCCAACCAGCCGGCCCAAGACGGAGTGGGCTCCCCGCAGTCGGCTCGCCGCCTCCCTCGAAGGAGACGCCCCATTAAGGAGACAAGACGCGGTAAGGCTACGGCGATCGTCCGACAGGCGGCGGCACTGTAACCGCGCTTACCACGATGAAGCTCACGTCAACAAGATGAAGCCATAGTGACCAGCCGCTGACCAGGCCCGGGGCATTGGGGCCCGCTTGCTGACCAAGGAGCTGGCAGCCGGCGGGACCCACCAGTCGGCGGGCCCCAGCAGCCGGCGCAGGAGCCGGCGAGCACAGTCACAGACGGCTGGACCCCGCGCCCAGCCGGATTACCATTGTACCCCCGGGGGGTAGGCCTATATAAACCCCCCGGAGCACCCATGCAAAGGGTTCGACCCCCTGCTAGTTCTAGACACCATACAAGGAGAAGAAGCAGGCTAGCCGTGCCCCTTCTTCCTCCTCCCCCCCAAAAACAGCTCAAGGAGCGTTGTGTAGCTACTTGATTCATCGAGTGAGCATGCGGAGACCCCGCAGAGCAGCAGTAGGGGTGTTATCTCCTTGGAGAGCCCCGAAGCTGGGTAAGATCCGCCGGCGTGCATGTCTTCGCCTCATCCCGCTTCCAGACACCGGCGACATCTTACTGGTTCGGAGACCTGTTCTGGACGGGAACCCTCTTCCTCCCCAGCGAGCGTAGCCAGCCCGGCACGCCCGATGGCGCTTGCCACGATGCGCTGCAAGGCGTCACCAGCATCTGCGCGGCAAGCGGCCTCGCCGATCTCCCCGACGAGACCTTCATCCCCGACGAGCTCGCCTCCGATGCGGGCACTGACCGCCTCGCCAACCTTCTCGGCCAGCTCCATGTCTCCAGCGAGCCCGCTGCGGACCTGGAGTCGGTTGGTTCCACCGACCCGATGCCTGTCGACTCCGACACGGCCTCCTACGACGCCTTCCCCACCAACGTCGCGATCTACAACGACCCGCTTCCTTGAGCCGACGGCCACGATGCTGTCGCCGCCGAAGTGATGGTTGTCGGCCACGGCGGCCCGGCCGACGAGAGCGCCCGCGACGCCTCGCGCACGGCGGCCCACGACTTGTCCGCTCCTCTCCCGGCCGACGCCGCCGACGAAGCCCTGGAAGCACGCCACCTCGCCCTCCTCGCAGAGGGCCGGAGGCTGGCCTCCGTAAGACGCCTCACTGAGGCCTACCGGCGCGAGGCTGACCGCGCCGCCTTCGGCACGCCGGCCCCGGGTGGGCCAAGCCGGGCCGGCCTTGTCAAGCAACGCGGCGCCGTCATCGCCGACACACTGGGAGTCGACCGCCCGGTCTATGCCACTCCGCTCGAGAACTTGCGTGCCGCCCAGGCGGCCGTAGATGAGCTAGACGGCCTGGAGGCCGAAGACCTTCCCCACATGACCCGGCGCATCCAGCAGTTGTTTGACGCCGCCACGCAGCGGCACGAAGCCGACGCTCGCGCGGAAAGCCTTCCCCTGCGCCGAGAGCACGGCGCGACGTCCCGGACGCCGACTATGAGCGGTACCCGCGCGCGACGCGAGAAGGAGCCGGCTACCAGCCGCAGCCGGACCTGGATCTCCATCGAGCGGGACGCGGACGGTCATCCCCGAGCCATGGAGTGGCGGGGCGACCCGCCTCCGCCTCCGCCCTGTGGAGAGAGATATCCCGCCTCACCGCCAGTGGCGCACCCGACTCTCAGCGGCCGGCTGGGCCGCCGCGAAGGAATCAGCGAGAACGACGCCCGTCATCGGATCGACCGCCTGGCGCGATCCCTGGCATTGGAAGAAGAAGACGATGTCGGCCCGCCTTGCTTTGGCCCCGCATCCGCGACGAGCCCTTTCCCAAAGGGTTCTCGCTCCCAAGAGACACGCCCAAGTACAACGGCTCTGTGAAACCGGAAGATTGGTTGATCGACTACTCCACCGCAGTTAGCATCGCCAATGGCAATCGGCGCGTCGCCGTGAAGTACGTGCCCCTCATGCTGCAGGGCACGGCGCGGACCTGGCTCAACAGCCTCAAGCCGCGTAGCATCAACAGCTGGCTAGACTTCACGGAAGCCTTCATCCGCAACTTCACCAGCACCTACAAGCGGGCTCCCAAGCCCAGACAGCTTTCCTTGTGCGTGCAAGGCCCCGCCGAGTCCACTTGCGATTACCTCACACGTTGGGCCGAGCTCCGCAACTCCTATGAAGGGGTGCACGAGGTACAAGCCATAGAGTACTTCACAGCCGGATGCCGAGAAGGCACCCTCCTCAAGCACAAGCTCCTCTGCGACGAGCCGGCTACTCTCGACGAGCTTCTGGACATAGCGGACAAGTACGCTACCGCCGACTCCTCGATGAAGACCGAGATTCGGGTAAACGCATCCGGAAAGGTGCTCAACCCGGCGCCCAGACGCCGGCCGGAGAACCCGGCCGACACCCCAACTCGAACGACAACAAGCGCAAGGGCCCCGCGCCACCTCCCGCTAGCCGGCAGGTGGCCACGGTCGAAGATGCGCCGCCTAAAGAACGACCGGCGCCCAAGAAGCCCAAGGGCGGCAGGCCGGCTTGGCAGCCCGCCTTCTCCTACGAGCAAACCCTCGACGCCCCTTGCAAGTTCCACAGCGGCGCGAAGCCGTCCAACCACACGACCCGGAAGTGCAACTGGCTCACCCGAATCTCTAAAGGTGAGGGGCTCTTGCCACCTCCGCCTGCCGGCCCGCCGCCTCCGCCTCTGCCGCCTCCGGCCGCTCGGCCCGCAGTCGGAGCCGTGCATGACGAGTTTCCTGATGAGTAAGCAACCTATGTCGTCTTCACCAGCCAGCCCGAAGACCGGCGCAGCAAACGCCGAGAGCACCAGGAAGTCAGCGTGGTCGCTGCCAACCCCACTGGACACATGCATTGGTCAGAAAAGCCCATCAGCTGGAGCCGGGCCGACCACCCGGAGGTGATGCCGTCTCCCGGCTCTTATGCTTTGGTCCTGGAAGCCACCCTTGCAACGGACAGACGCGCCGCCCGCTTCTCTCGTGTGTTGATAGACGGCGGGAGCAGCATCAACATATTGTATCGTGACACCATGGAGAAGTTGAACGTCAAGACAAAACAGCTCACGCCCACTCGGACAGTGTTCCACGGCATCGTACCCGGCCTGTCCTGCGCCCCCATTGGCAAAATCAAGATTGATGTACTTTTTGGGGACAAGGAGTATTTCCGCCGGGAAGCGATCTGGTTTGAAGTGGTGGACCTGGATAGCCCTTACCATGCATTGCTGGGCCGACCTACCTTGGCCAAATTCATGGCTGTTCCCCACTATGCATACCTCAAGATGAAGATACCAAGCACCAAAGGCGTCATCACCGTAGCCGGCGACTACAAGAAGTCCTCCGAGTGTGCCGCGGCCACCAGCCGGCTGGCCGAGTCCCTTGTGATCGCCGAAGAGAAGAAGATGCTGGACCGGGTCGTGGCCATAGCCGGCAAGCAGCCGGCCGTGTCCCCCGACCCCAAGGAGCATGATACTCAAGGGTCTTTTCAGCCGGCCAAGGAGACGAAGAAGATACCTCTTGACCCCGAGCGTCCAGAGAGGTTTGCTGTCATTGGGGCAAACCTGAACAGCAAATAGGAAGGCGAGCTCGCCGATTTCCTCTCTGAGAATCGGGACATCTTTGCGTGGTCCCCCAAGGACATGCCGGGTGTTCCGAGGAAATTCGCCGAGCACAAACTACATGTTCGAGAAGACGCAAAGCCAGTCAGACAACCCCTTCGCCGGCTGTCGGAGGAGAAACGCAGGATTGTAGGGGAGGAGATAGCCCGGCTCTTGGCGGCCGGCTTTATCATGGAAGTTTTCTTTCTAGAGTGGCTCGCCAACCCGGTCCTTGTGCTGAAGAAGAATAACAAGTGGCGCATGTGTATAGACTACACAAGTCTCAACAAGGCCTGCCCCAAAGATCCTTTTGCCCTGCCAAGGATAGACCAAGTGATAGACTCCACAGCCGGATGCGAGCTGTTGAGTTTTTTGGATGCTTACTCCGGATATCACCAGATAAAGCTAGACCCGGATGACCGCCTGAAGACTGCCTTCATCACGCCGTTCGGAGCCTTCTGCTACCTGACTATGACATTCGGCTTGAGAAATGCCGGTGCCACCTTTCAGCGTTGCATGCAGAAGTGCCTCCTCAAGCAACTCGGCAGAAACGCTCACGTATACGTGGACGACATCGTGGTGAAGACGGAGAAGCGTGTCACCTTGCTGGAAGACCTCAAGGAAACATTTCAGAACCTGCGCCGGTTCCAAATCAAGCTCAACCCTGAGAAATGCGTGTTCGGGGTGCCAGCCGGCCAGCTCCTAGGCTTCCTGGTCTCCGAACGCGGCATCGAATGCAACCCGGCGAAGATCAAGGCCATCGAGAGAATGGTGATCCCTACCAAGCTTCGAGACATTCAGAAATTCACCGGGTGCTTGGCCTCCTTGAACCGCTTCATGAGCCGGCTCGGAGAGAAAGCTCTCCCCCTCTACCGCCTCATGAAGAAGAGCACTCACTTCGAGTGGAACGACCAGGCCGACCAAGCTTTCCACGAGTTAAAGAAGATGTTGGCCACGCCGCCTGTCCTCACGGCGCCGACCGAGAAAGAGCCCATGCTCCTTTACATCACTGCAACCAGCCGGGTGGTCAGCACCGTCATCGTAGTCTAGCGCCCGGAAGAAGGCCGAGCCCAGCCGGTCCAGAGGCCGGTGTATTATTTGAGCGAGGTGCTGTCCGCCTCAAAGCAGAACTACCCGCACTACCAAAAGATGTGTTACGGCGTGTACTTCACCGCCAAGAAGCTGAAGCCCTACTTTCAAGAGCATCCCGTCACGGTCGTATGCACTGCCCCGCTAGACGAGATCATAGGCAGCCGGGATGCATCCGGCCAGGTGGTGAAATGGGCCATCGAGCTGGCCCCATACACGATCTTCTACCAGCCCCGCACTGCCATCAAGTCCCAAGCACTGGCCGACTTCCTCGTCGACTGGGCCGAGACCCAGTACCTGCCGCCGGCTCCCGACTCCACCCATTGGCGCATGCACTTCGACGGGTCCAAGATGCGCACCGGCTTGGGAGCCGGCATCGTCCTTACCTCTCCCAAAGGCGACAAGCTCAGATACACGCTACAAATCCACTTTGCCGCCTCCAACAATGTGGCCGAGTACGAGGCGCTCATACACGGGCTCCGGCTTGCCAAAGAACTTGGCATTCGCCGGATCCTATGTTATGGCGACTCGGACCTGGTAGTCCAGCAGTCATCCGGTGACTGGGACGCCAAGGACGCGAACATGGCGAGCTACCGTTTCCTGGTCCAACAACTCAGCGGATACTTTGAAGGATGCGAGTTCCTCCACGTACCTCGAGCCGACAATGAGCCAGGCGATGCCCTGGCTCGAATAGGCTCCACCCGGCAAACAATTCCAACCGGCGTCGCTCTACAACGCCTCCTCAAGCCGTCCATCAAGCCATCTCCGGAATCCGATTCCATCTTCGTGCCGCCTGACCCCGATGCGGCCAGGTCCGGCTCGAAGAATCAAGTAGCCGACCCCAAGACCCCCGTAGCCAGCCCGGCAACGGCGGTAGCTGGCTCGGGGACTGCGGTAGCCAGCTCGGGGACTGTGGTAGCCGGCCCGGGGACTGCACCAGCACTACAGCCGGCGGCTGACTCCAGCACCTCACCGCCCAGCCCACCCACCCTGGTGGCAGTAGCCACTTTGGCAGTAGAAGAAGTCGCGGCCCCGTCATGGGCTCAGTCCTTCCTCAACTTCCTAGTAAACCAAGACCTGCCGACTGACGAAACAGAAGCAAGACAAGTCCAGCGCCGAGCCGGAGCATACACAATCGTCAACAGAGAACTACTCAAGCGCAGCGTCACCGGAGTCCTCCAGCGATGCGTCGAGCAAGAGAAGGGCATTGCAATCCTCGCAGACATTCACCAAGGAGAGTGCGGCCACCATGCGGCCTCAAGATCACTTGTCGCCAAAGCCTTTCGCCATGGTTTCTTCTGGCCGACTGCTTTGGACGACGCCAAAGAATTAGTCAAGCATTGCAAGGGATGCCAGCTCTTCAGCTCCAAGCAACACATGCCGGCTTCGGCACTCAAGACCATTCCCCTCACTTGGCCCTTTGCCGTTTGGGGACTGGACATGGTGGGCCCATTCAAGACGGCGCGCGGCGGCATGACGCATTTGCTCATCGCCGTGGACAAATTCACCAAGTGGGTTGAGGCGAAGCCGATCAAGAAGCTGAATGGGCCGACTGCCGTGACGTTCATCGTGGACATAACAACTCGGTACGGCGTGCCGCACAGCGTCATCACCGACAATGGCACGAATTTCGCCAAAGGAGCCTTGGCACGTTTTTGCACAGCCCAAGGTATCCGGCTGGACATAGCATCCGTCGCCCACCTGCAGTCAAACGGCCAGGTCGAGCGAGCCAACGGCCTCATCCTCTCCGGCATCAAGCCCTGACTGGTTGTACCTCTGGAGCGCTCAGCCGGCTGCTGGCTCGATGAGCTGCCAGCTGTCCTCTGGAGTCTGCGCACTACACCAAACAAGTCAATCAGCTTCACCCCTTTCTTCCTTGTGTATGGTGCCGAGGCGGTCATCCCAACTGACATCGAGTTCGACTCGCCTCGAGTAACCATGTACACGGAAGCGGAGGCCAAGGAAGCACGAGAAGACGGCGTCGACCTGCTGGAAGAAAGCCGGCTGTTAGCTCTCAGCCGGTCTGCAATTTACCAGCAGGGTTTGCGCCACTACCATAGCCGGAAGGTCAGGCCAAGATCTTTCCAAGAGGGCGACCTTGTGCTCCGGCTGATTCAGCGAATAGCCGGCCAGCACAAGCTCTCAGCCCCTTGGGAAGGTCCTTTCGTCATCAGCAGAGCTCTAGGCAACGACTCCTACTACCTGATCGACGCACAGAAGCCGAAGGCACGCAAGAGAGACGACTCCGGCAAGGAGTCGGAACGGCCATGGAACGCCAACCTCCGTCGAAGATTTTACAGTTGAAAGGCAGTATGTATCACGCTAACTTTTGTATTGAGTACAAGGCAATAGGCTCCCCGAGGAGGGCTCGGGGACTGCCATCCCTTATTTATGAATGAAAAATATCATGCTTGTCTTATCATTTACTTATTCCGTCCCGCACCGAGTCCGACTAGTCGGCTCGGGGACTGGCCGACTGAAGTTATATTAGAAGTCCTACCCGCAGTCAGACAAGTAGTGTGCCGGCTCTCAAGCCTTCCCTTGCCAAAAGTCGCAGTTCGAAGAACCGGCTGTCCGGCTGGCAAGGGTTAAAGGTTGGAACGTCCGCCCACACGAAAAACGGCTAGGGACTAACGGACTAATATAACAAAGCCGGTTTTTCCCACACCGCCTACCGGCTACCAGAGTAGCCGGCCGGCCGGTTTCCATTCACTTTACTTTAAATCCAAGAAAGCTCAAGTACTTGCCTCCCCAAAGAGGGAAGGCGGCAAAGGAAAAAGCCTAAGGATAAACAAGCATACGCGAATGGAAACCAAACATGCACATGATAATATTTACACAAAAAGACCTCCTAGAGGCCAGCATTCAACATAGTTTGGATACACCCCCAGTGGGTGGAACTGCGAAACTTAACAAAAGATTGTTCAAAGACAACAAAGCAGGAAAGATAAAGACGGCAGGTCAAGCTGGTGGAGCGGCCGACTGGTTGGCGGAGACGGTCGCGCCGGCTGAAGGAGCGGCCGGCTGACGAACTTTGGCTTGGTCGCCGCCTCCCGCAGAGGGCGCGCTTCCACTCGCCTCGTTGCTGGAGGCACGGTCGGCCTGAGGTCGGCTGGTTGCTCCACCAGCCGGCTCGACGTCTCCGCCATCGTCGTCTTCGTCTTCTTCGCCCTCGTTGTTGGAGGCGATCTCCTCTGCCGAGTCCTCGCCCACCGCCGGGTTCAGCCCGAACCACTCCTCCGGCTGCGCGACACCGTCATCATTGATTTTGGGTGCAAAAACGCTAATGTCGGTGCACTCGGCGATCGTTGAAGCCCGCTGGGCGATAGCCGGCCTCACCGCCTCCAGCTCCGCATCGGCCTCCATCCGCCAAGTGCGCAGCTGGTCCAGGCTCAGCCCTGGGTACCAAGCCCGGACGAATTCCAACGCCCACCCGGCTCCGAGGTGGGCTCCTGACGCTTTCCAAGCTTCGAAGCGACCAACTGCGACTTCCAGCCAGTCGGCAGTTTGGCTCGGAGTGCAGGGGATCGTCTTGCCGGGCCAGAGGGCGGCCAGCACTTGCGCCCCGGCACGTTGGAGCCGGCGAAGCATCCGATGAGCCGGCTACAACCGTGCCTGGACAGCCAGAAGGTGCTCCTCAAGGGTCCGGTTTGCATCCGGCGCAATGTCGGCCCCCACTTGCCGGCGCGCCTCGCGATGGGCCTCAATGCTTTGGGCGGTGAAGGCGGAGTAGCTTGGGAAGTAATCTGCAAGAAACAACAAGCAAGAGCTCAAGATAAGTCAAAAAACCCAAGCGGCAAGTGGCAGGAGAGGGCCGAGGAAGGCAGCTTACCGTCGATCAAGTCTTCGATCCGGCTGAAGCCTTCGTCCAGGCCTCGCCGGGTCACAGACCAGGTCGCCGCCGCCATCTCATACTCCGCCATCAAGGCGTCTTCACTTTCCCGCGCCGCCCGCAGGGCCGCTTTGTGGCTTTCCTCTTGATCGGCCAGCTTCTTGGCCAGGCGATCCCGTTCCTAGGCCAAGGCAGTGCACTCGGCCTCTTTGGCGTAAAGGGCGGCCTTCGCTTCGCCAAGCTCCTTCCTCAAGTCGGCGTTTGCCCCTGAAGACAAAGAAAGAAGAAAGATCAATAAGAAAAGAGTCGTCAAGAAAGATTCGACCCGACTGCGCAGCAGTCGGCCCAAATCTCGGGGACTACACCCAGTGGGTGCGCTGACGCGCCCCCACAGGAGATAAACAAAACCAAGTACTCACTTCGGCTGTCGGCTAGGTCGTCGGTCCGCCGGCTCAACTCTCGAGCCTGGGAGTCGAAGGCGGCAGCATGAAGGTTGTGGTATTCCTGAAAGTTTAGAAAGAAAGCAAAGTAAGGTGGCCGTCAAGAAAGATCCGACCCGACTACGTAGCAGTCGGCCCGGATCTCGGGGACTACACCCAGTGGGTGCGCTGACGCGCCCCCACGGAAGAAATCAAGAAAGCAAAGCAGCTAAGAGCGAAGGACTCACCCGGATAGTGGTTCGCGTTGACAAGAACTCTTGGTTGAGCTGTTGCAGCAGGGCGGCTTGAGCTTGTAGCCGGCTCCGGACCCCTTGAGCCGCCGCATCCATCTCGCCGGTCCCCCCGCTGGGAGTCCACTCGGACACGGCGGTGCTGGCCGCCTCCAGATCTCCAGCCGGCTGGCCTGCGCCCGCGGCTCGGCGCAACTCCGGCGGAGCAGCGCCTCCTCCAGCACGCCGGCCCGTCGCCAGCTGCACCTTGAGGCCGGCCCTGCTCTCTGGTTCACCTCCGGCCGGCTCCTCCGGCGCCGCTGATGATTGACCGCCTTGGCCCGCTCCGGTTGGCGCCGCAGGCGGCGCTCTCCCGGCCAAGGCCACAGGCCCCTCCTCCCTCTCCAACAGCGGCGGGTCTTGGATGATCTCCTCCACCAAGGGCAACGGGGTGTCGGGGGCCACGGCTCGGAGAGGAATGGCGAGCAGCGGAGGCTGGCGGCGCGAGCTTTCCGCCTCCGTCTCTGCGGGAGCCACCTCCCTCTGGGCCTTGGCTACCGCTTCAGCCTGCCCCTTTGCCTCCTGGGCGGCCTCCTTCTCCGCCGCCTCGCGCTCTTCCCGCGCTTCGCGGGTGTTCCGCTCTGTGGCCTCCCTAAGATCGGCGCGGGGTCCATGCGGCGGGAGCTTGAAGACCCTCCAGCTGGCCCCATGATGGAGCCCCCCGGGCCCCGCTCAAGAGAAAGCGGCGCCCTGTCCAGCAAGCGAAGAAAAGTTAAGAAGACATTCGAAGAAAAGAGAACAACGACGAGACTGCGGCAAAGCAATTAAAGACTTACGCCGAGACCACCTGGGGCTGTTTCACAGCCTTGCGGAAGCGGGCCGCCTTCGCGGCCACCTCTTCTCACTTCGTCGCCGCGGCGGAAGGTTTGGACTTCTTCGGCCGACTGCCGAAGAGGCCTAGAGCGGCCCGACGCTTCTGCGCGCCGCCGGCAGCCGGCGCGACGGACGAGCCCGCGCCCTGTTGGTCGGCCGCCGGCTGGCGACGCGGAGCGACTTCGGCTTCAAAGTCGTCCGGCCAGTCCTCGAAGCTCGCGGTGAACCTTGAGCCTCCGGGCTCGGCACTGTCCCCCACGATGGCATCTTCCATGGCAGCCGCCCCCATGTCCGGGTCGTCAACATCATCCACCGTGCGGTTGGGGGCGTACTGGCGTTCGATCCCTGCCGCCCCGGCCGGCGGCGCAAGAAGAGGGTTCTGCATAGAGAACCGGCTGGTCAGAAGCCGGCCGTCACGAAGCCGGTTGACGACGAAAAAGAAGATAAAGAGAGAAACTTACCACGGGTGGAGGATTTGCGCGAGAATACGGCGCCTTGCCGTACTGCCAGTCCCCGCTGAGCTTGCAATTGGCAATGTAGTTGACCATAAGCACCACCTCCGCGTGGGGCATCTCCCATGTGCTCAGCCGGCTTGGGTCGAAGCGGCCGCTCATCTGACACATCATATGGGGCCGGCTCTGGAGAGGAAGGATCCGGCGCTCCACGAAGGCGGCCACCAAGTCGGCCCCGCGCAAGCCTTCCGACTGAATCAGCACCCGAAGCCGGGAGATGGCGGCGTTCCCGGCCAGAGACAACGACCGGGATCGGAAGCTCCACGAGGGCTGCCTCCCAGCCGGCGGGCCGGCTACGTAAGCCGGCAGGTTGATGTTGTCTTCTTGCTTGGCGACGTTCTTCACATAGAAATAAGATCTCTGCCAGACCTTTACCGACTGGATCAGGGGGATGGGCGGGAACGGATTGTTCTCGCTCGCCCTCCTCATGGCGATGAAGGCTCCGCAGGGGGCAGGCACGCCGGCGACGACTGTGCCGAGCTTGCTCTGGAAGAACTCTCCCCAGAGCTCCAGTGTGGGGAGGAGCCCTAAGAAGCCTTCACAGAGGGAGACGAAGGCCGACAGCAGCATCACCGCATTGGGCGTGAGGTGATGCGGCTGGAGGTTGTAGAAGTCGAGGAAGGAACGCAGAAACCCGCTCGCCGGGAGGCCGAAGCCGCGCAGGCAGTGTGAGCGGAAGACGACCCGCTCGCCCTCCTCCGGCGCGGGCGAGATCTCCCTCTCGGGCGCCAGGCGGACCTGAACGCGGTCGGCGCCGGGCAGGCGCCGGGTCTGGCGAAGGAACTCCACGTGATCCTCATGGACGTTAGAGCCGTCCCGGGAGCTTGACAATGCCATGGGAGAGAGGTGGCGTGGAGACGCGACGGCGCTGAGACGGGAGGCTGCGGCGGCAGTGAGAGGAAGAAGACGAGAGTTAGGAGGGACGGAGCGGGAGGGAGCGCGCGAACCTCTGTTGCTCCCCCTCCTCCCCCTACTTATAGGCTCACGTGGCGGAGCCGAGGAGGCGTGGCGTGGGGAAGCGTGGGGGTCGATCGTTCCCACTTCCCACGCCCCGTGATTACCGGTCCTTAATGGCGAGACGAAAACTGCCTTGAGAAGGCGAGCAGCCCTGTGGGCCACGGGAGATCCGCGCCCGGACCGAGGCTCACGAGAGGCGGGCACGGGCCTGCGGCGGCGTCCCATCGCGCGCGTGCGCTCGCAGGATCTTGCCGCCACGTGGCCGCGAGAGGGCCCGTGGTCAGCATGCAGGCCCCCTCTCCTCCCGCCTGCGCGGGGTTATCTGAAGTCGGCGTACGCCCGCGAAGCCGGCTCTTCAGGATAGGAAGCTGACCAAGCTTCTCGTCCCCTTGTTCACCTCGGAGCTCGATTAGCTTCAGGGACTACTGTCGGAGTAAATAGCCATGGGTAGCCTAGCCGGCTTCCCCTGGCACTTCTGCAAAAACTACGAGCCAGCCCGGCTCTCAAGAATCCAAGACATAGGGCCGCCTTCCCCTAGCCGGCTGCGATCTAGGCCGGCTTTCGGAAGGCGGTCCTACTTCAACCCTCATGAGAGGGCCGACTCCAAGACGCCGGCTGTGAGAAGGCCGACTCCTTCGAGCCGGCTCCCCGCAAAGCAGTCAAGACCGTACCCACAAAGTTTGCACCCACCTAACGGCGGTACGATGGGGCGTGGCTACAGAAGAGCCTGCCACCCTCGAATCCCGGGGCACGCCTGGCACAGTGCACCGTACGGGGTAGGCATGACCCGTCCGGCGCAGCACTGTTCCCATGTTGACCCTGGCCTCACCCACGACGGGCCACCAGCGCGGCCCACAGGCGGTGGCCCCTTTGCGCAAAGAGACGGCCGAAGGCGGCCACGCTTCCAACCAGCCGGCCCAAGACGGAGCGGGCTCCCTACAGCCGGCTCGCCGCCTCCCTCGAAGGAGACGCCCCATTAAGGAGACAAGACGCGGTAAGGCTACAGCGATCGTCCAACAGGCGGCGGCACTGTAACCGCGCTTACCACGATGAAGCTCACGTCAACAAGATGAAGCCACAGTGACCAGCCGCTGACCAGGCCCGGGGCATTGGGGCCCGCTTGCTGACCAAGGAGCTGGCAGCCGGCCGGACCCACCAGTCGGCGGGCCCCAGCAGCCGGCGCAGGAGCCGGCGAGCACAGTCACAGACGGCTGGGCCCCGCGCCCAGCCGGATTACCATTGTACCCCCGGGGGGTAGGCCTATATAAAGCCCCCGGAGCACCCATGCAAAGGGTTCGACCCCCTGCTAGTTCTAGACACCATACAAGGAGAAGAAGCAGGCTAGCCGTGCCCTTTCTTCCTCCTCCCCCCCCCAAAATAGCTCAAGGAGCGTTGTGTAGCTACTTGATTCATCGAGTGAGCATGCGGAGACCCCGCAGAGCAGCAGTAGGGGTGTTATCTCCTTGGAGAGCCCCGAAGCTGGGTAAGATCCGCCGGCATGCATGTCTTCGCCTCATCCCGCTTCCAGACACCGGCGACGTCTTACTGGTTCCCACAAAGATAAGCCACCCGTTGGCATATGTCGCACCTACCACCCGACAGTTGGGGCATCAAACGATCTCCGGATGTGATGGAACTTGGCAGGCGGTCTACCTACACTATAATAAGACCACACGCCAACTTTCATCTCATTTTGAGAACATTTCCTGACCATTTATAAAATAATATTTCGGACATGCCGCGGGCGTGTGCAAGTGAGTCTGGCCTCAGAACGGACCACGGAAGGAACTGGGAGACCCGGACGAATGCAAGTTTTGAAAACATGATGATGCAATGCACATGATGACATGATATGACATGCATGACAGGCAAGCAAAAGACATGGCAACAACAGCGAAAAACTGGAAGACACCTGGCACATCGGTCTCGGGGCATTACATCCGGCCTCCGCCTCCTCCCGCCGCGACGCCCATGCCCGTCCTCCGCTTGGCGCCGCCGCGCCCTTGCCGGCGTCGCCCAGATCCACTGCCGGCCGCCGCGAACCCCGCGTCGTCCAGCCGGAGCCTCGCCACCGAGCTCCTCCACCGCCCGAGCTCCGGTCTCCGGCGAACACCTCCGCTAAGACCTCGCCGGCTCCTTCCTCCGGCGAGCCCCCGCAGATCCGGCGACATCTCCGGCGATCCTCGAAGTGAGTGCAAACCCTAGATCCAAAAGTTTGACCCCGAAAATTCCACTATGTCCTTTTCGGTTATATTTTGGTGGCCCCTTTGTTATGTCGTATCTCGATGACCGGTGCTCCAAATCATGCATTGTTCGTATCATCGAGCTCTTCATGCCAGTAGCATTTCCATGCATGTTTCTTCCCATTATGATGCCATTTTCGTTGATGCAAGAGTGCTATAAAATGTTAGCTGCTGGTACTTATCAGATCATGAGGTTTTGTCTTTTTTGTTGGATTTGATACGTGCATCATATGAGCATGAGGTCTACATGTGTTTTGAACTACACCATGCCATCTTTACAGAGGTACAAGCCTTGTATTTTTTGTGATCCAAACGATTTCAGACCTATATCTCTCACAAATGTATGTATAAATTTTATAACCAAACCGCTTGCCAACAGACTCCAAAAGGTCATTCTATCCTGCATCCATAAGAATCAGTATGGTTTCCACAAATGCAGGTCGATATAGGATTGCATTGCTTGGACTTTAGAATACATACATCAGTGCCATGCTTCCAAACAACCAATTTTAATTTTGAAATTCGATTTTGCTAAAGCCTTTGATACTGTGGAGCATGACCTAATCCTTTTGATGCTTAAGTACAAAGTTTTTTATATTAAATGGATTTCCTATGGAGCATGACCCTCTCTCTCTCCCTTGCTATTTCTTATAGCTATTGATCTTCTCCAAACCATAAAACATGCTTAGTAGAGGTCTCGTCAGCCTGCCAATCACAGCTTGTTGCTCTCAAGGAAATGTTACAATATTTCTAGGTTTCATCTGGTCTTAAAGTTAACTTCCAAAACTCTTGTATTCTGCCCATTAATGTCAGCCCAGAGGAAACTGCCAGGCTAGCTACTCTGTTTGGATGCCAGGTGGGTTCCCTGCCCTTCACATATTTAGGATTACCCGTGGGAACAACCAAGCCAAGAATCCAAGATGTAAACCCCGTGGTGGATAAATTGGAGAGGAGTTTAACAGCTACATCATGTTTACTCTCCCAAGGAGCTAGATTACAACTTGTACTATCTGCTCTTTCCTCCATGCCAATCTATTTCTTATGTAGTTTAAGCCTGCAAGTTGGCATTATTAAGCAGTTGGAAAGGATTTTGAGGCAATGCTTGTGGAGAGGTAACTCTAATACACCTAAACAATCATTAGCGGCTTGGCCAATGGTTTGTAGACCTAAGGAATATGGTGGAATGGTAATCCTAAACCTAGGCATACATAACAAAGCTCTTCTCACAAAGCACTTATCAAAATTTTACAATAAGGTTGACATACCGTGGGTCTCCCTTATATGGTCCGCATAATATGATGGTTTAACACCTCATGCAATAGTGTTGTGTGGTTCCTTTTGGTGGAGGGACATCATGAAACTAAATGACACATTCAAAGCTAATTCTGAGATGATAGTCAACATGGGAGACTTTACTTTGTTCTGGCATGATGCTTGGGTATTCATGGGCTCTTCAACGCCTATCAAGGACAGGTTTCCAAGCTTATCCTCTTTTGTGATAGATGACAAACTATATGTTTATGACATAATCTCCAACCCTGATCCTGGTGCTCTATTCCATCTGCCTTTATCCATAGATGCTTTCTAGGAATTCCAAGTTATCCTAGCTGGTTCGATATCTTTGCAAAGGAATGAATAGGCACCTGACTTATGGCTGTGGATACGTGGGAAAGGTCCTTACTCTGCAAAAAGCTATTACAAGATGATGCATGCACATCTCCCTCTGGATGAACCATGTAAATGGCTTTGGGCTTGTAGATGTACCATGAAGATCAAAGTTTTTGCTTGGTTAATGCTAAATGACAGATTGAATACATAGGATATGTTGTTGAGAAGACACTGGAGGTCAACAGAAGAGGATAATTCGTGTCTTGTCTGCCCAATGCAAACTTTGGAATTTAGAGACCATCTATTTTTCAAATGTGTATTTGCAACCAGGGTTTGGAACTATCTTTAGATCACATGGCGGGCTGGTCTTTCCCCTAAGGAATGTATCCTTGTAGGTCGCAGAAGCTTTGGGCACCCTTTCTTCTTGGAAGTGGTCTTCACATTTGCATGGAACATTTGGATTCTTCGAAATGGAAAAATCTTCAGGGATGAGAATCCATCCTTCAGAGCATGGAAGAGGAATTTCATCCATGACATATCCCTCTTACCACATAGGTTTAAGACCTCTGTGAGGCCACTATTGTTGGCTTCGATCAATAACTTACCTGGATGAGGAGTCAGGAAACTTAGCTGGTTATTCTCTATTGGCTTACTTTGTAAAAAGTTGTCCTTGTACATATCTCCATAGGTAGGCCTTCTCTCTTTCTTGTTTGTACATACCTCTTATTTGAGTTTTAATAAAAGATTGTGAGGCTGTTGCCACATAGTATTCAGTCAAAAAAAATCTTTAGATGGATTTGTTGCACGATGTTGGATGGCCAAAAGTGTTTGAACCATGTTGTCCGAACATTTTGGGGCGTTTTAATGAACCCCATTAGAATTTCCCTTAGAGATTTTTATAATGTAAATTTGTTCAAAAGGGACATGAGGCAAAAGCGTTGCCTCATCCATTAATTAAGAAGGAAGACGAGCATGAGTTTGTAGAGAAAAGTTAAAAAATAGTACAACATGGTCATTAATCTCCCGACATTAAATGACACAAAATTAGCTTAGCCTCGCCCTTTATGTTGGTCAGTAGGATGTTAGGTGGCTTGAACTTGTTGCAGAATATCCTCGCGTTACTCTTGTTTCAAATAGTCCAACAAACAAGCATTGTTAAGGAGGCCATTGCTTTCCTATGCACCATCGTCACACTAGATATGTATGTCCACCACTCCTTGATCAATCTTTCCACCGGCCAAGTGGCAATATCCATGCTATCCTATTGGAAGCAATCTTTCAACATTTACCAAAGTCTTAATGTGTAACGACACTTGTAAAAGAGGTGTGCAACGGACTCTTGCCCCCTCTTGCATAACGGCCAAAGCCCGCAATTGTCCCAAACTCGCTTGGCCAAGCAGTTGATGGTCCATACACGATTTTGAATTGCCAGCCAAGCAAATAACCTCATTTTTGGGGGTTCCCAACCAATCCAAATGGTGTTATTCATCTTTATGCGAACAATTCCAAAGAGTTGTGCCTTATGCACCGAGGCCACGGTATATTCACCATTTATTGTGTGCGCCCAAGTGATAGAATCCTATGTATCCTCATGGCGGTGGACGTCCCGAAGAAAGCCCCAAAATAGGATGAATTAGCGGATATGGTCGAAGGTAAAGGCGGATTTTGACTTTGGCAATCCATGAGCCCTCAAGCGAGGCTTCACGTACCTTCCATTTTTTCCTCATAGAGCACTCAAAAATGAGCCGAGCCAATCTCTAAGTCTCTTTCCAAGTAGCCAATGGGTGTCCCAAAAGGGTGCAATGACACCATTGCCAATAGGGATAGAGGTCGAAGCATAGAAGAAGTGCATGTCTTCCTCGTCGCAATGATTACCCATCCCCACCCACATCCGTGATGGATCATTCCACTTATACCAAGGCCAATATGATCTTAGGGCTGGGTTAAATTTGCCAAGGTGAAGCACACTGAAGCGACCAAGATCCATAGGGCGGCACACTACCACCCAATTAACCTTGCACTTGGCGCCAGTCGTCTTGTCCATCCCGCACCAGAGGAATGCCCTCTTGATCTTGTTGATGCTAGTGAGTGTGCAGAGTGGGATGACGAGGGAGGCACTGCAAAAAAAAACACTTCCGCGATGATACGTGTTTGTCATAGTAGGTCACGTTTTCTATCATGCATGTACATCCATGATGATTTTATGATAGAATCAAGATAGTCATACCTGTGCTGTCATAGAAGTGTTCCATGACATTACAAAAATTATCATGATGGAAGGGTCCACTTCCATGACAATAAATCGCGCGTCATAGAAGTGCTTTTGTCAGGGGTAACCGACACGTGGCATTCACTGTAAAGGGTCGCCGTTAAGCTATTGGGTTCCAATTTGGATCTGATAACCCGTTAACAGCCCGAACCAATGGGGATTTTCCACGTGTAAAATTCTCAATGGCTAGAGGAACCACGTGTTGGCTCACTGTTGGGACAGATGTCGTCCACTCATTGGACCGAAGGCGCCTATGATACGTCGACACGTGGCATGGCCCAACAGAGGCCCACTCCTGTGAAAAGGCCGACTCGTTTAACTTGGTCAAATGGTAGAGGGCCGGCCCACGGAAAGCCTGTTAATGGACTGTTCACATATAGCCCATTTACAGCCCGCTAACTCATAGTGTCGGAGTAATGGGCCATGGGTAGCCTATCCCAAGGCCCAGAACCTTTCAAGAAATCGGGCCGATTGTGCCCCTCAAGACGTCAAGATGGAGCTCCGCCTTCTGGCGGCCGGCTGGCTGAACGACCGACTCCCAGACTGCCGCCATGTTTGGGAGGACGGCTCTAGGACAGGCCGACTCCTAGCAGGCGGCCTCCAGAGAGGCCGGCTCCTGGCAGTCGGCCCATGGCGCCCTCCAAGTCTGCGCCCCCATTAAGAGGAAAAGACAAGGCGTGGCTGTAGTATAGCCCATCCCGCCCCTATCTAGGGCCGGGCGTGGCCACAGTGCCCCGTACGGGCGGAGATCTTCGCCCGGTGTGGCACTGTTGCCGCTCCGCCCTTGACATCACTCCTGTCAGGCGATGCCCTGTTCCCACAACCGCCTGTCAGTACAGCTCAGAGATGGGGTCAGCGAGAGCACGGACACATGGTAGGGGCCTCACCAGTCGGACCCGAGGGAGGCCGGCTCCCAGCAACCAACCAGTTCCTTCCTCGAGGCCCCACGCACCATTAACCAGATAAGACGCAGAGTGGCTACAATGATCTCCCACCAGGCGGCGGGACTGTAGCCACGCTCCTCGGACAAGGCACGCGTCATTAGCATCACGGGTACAGTAATCTGTAGCCGGCAAGACCCGTGAGCGGCGGAGGCGGCCTGTCAGCTCCATACCAGACCAGCCGGCGGGCCCCAACAGTTGGCGGGGAAGCCGGCGACTAGAGAGATTGACAACTGGGCCCTATGCCTAGACAGATTACCATTGTACCCCTGGGGGGTAGGCCTATATAAACCCCCAGGGCACCCATGCAAAGGGTTCGGACCTGTTAGGACTAGACTCACACTTAGAGGGAGAGGAGAGCAAGCCCTGCCTCCTTTGACCTCTAGCATACAACTCGAGGAGCACCATTGTACACGCTTGTGCCTTAGTGATCGTGCGGAGACCCCACAGAGCAGGACAAGGGGTGTTATCTCCTAGGAGAGCCCCGAACCTGGATAAAGTACGCCTGCGTTCATGTCTACGCCTCATCCCGCTTCCAGGCACCGGCGACGTTCTACTCGCTCCCACCATGATAAGCCATCCTTTGGCATATGTCGCACCCAACCCCCGAAATTTGGCGCCCACCGTGGGGCGAGGTGTACCGTCTCCCGGAGACCTATTCTAGACGGGAACCCTGTCCTTCCTGGCGAGAGCAGCCAGCCCGGCAAGCCAGACGGAGTCTGCACCGACGCGCTGCACGGAGCGGAGATTGCCTGCACGGCGAGCTGCCTCGCCGGTCTTGTTAGTGAGGTTCGCCTCTCCGACGAGCCCGCGTCTGATGCGGGCACCGATGGCCCTGAGAGCCGCCTCGTCAGCCTCCTCGATCAGCTCTACGTCGCTAGCGTGCCTGCTGCTGACTTGGAGTCGGTTGGCTCCACCGACCCGATGTTGGTTGACTCCGACATGGCGTCGCTTGGCGCGTTCCCCTCCAGCGTAGTGGTCTACGATGAGCCGCTCCCTCACGCGGAAAGCGGTGGCAGCACCGTCACGGAAGTGCTCGTCATCAGCCACGGCGAGCACTCTGGCGGAGGTGGCCATGATCCGTTGCAGACGGTGAAGTAAGACCTGGCCGCACGTATCCCAGAAGACGCCGACGCTGAGACGCTGGAAGCACGCTGAGGGAGTCCCAGATTAGGCGGTCCTCGGACAACCGAACTATATACTTTGGCCGGACTGTTGGACTATGAAGATACAAGATTGAAGACTCTGTCTCGTGTCCGGATGGGACTCTCCTTTGTGTGGAAGGCAAGCTTGGCAATTCAGATATGTAGATCTCCTCCCTTGTAACCGATTCTGTGTAACCCTAGCCCCTCCGGTGTCTATATAAACCGGAGGGTTTTAGTCCGTAGGACAGCAACAATCATACCATAGGCTAGCTTCTAGGGTTTAGCCTCTCCGATCTCGTGGTAGATCAACTCTTGTAATACTCATATCATCAAGATCAATCAAGCAGGAAGTAGGGTATTACCTCCATCGAGAGGGCCCGAACCTGGGTAAACATTGTGTCCCCCGCCTCCTGTTACCATCCGCCTTAGACGCACAGTTCGGGACCCCCTACCCGAGATCCGCCGGTTTTGACACCAACATTGGTGCTTTCATTGAGAGTTCCACTGTGCCGTCACGATAAGGCCTGATGGCTTGTCTCGTTGTCAGGGACAACGTTACCTCTGGGGGAGCCCTGGATGTAGGCCAAACTCTCCGATTAGGCGGCTTCGTCATGATCGCCCCATCGGCCGTCGCGCCGACGAAGACTTCTCGGGTCATCAAAAATAGCCTCCACGTCGGCTCGGGATTCACCGAGCAGATGGATCCAATGGAGCTCTATTCTTTGAACGAGCCCTTGGATCGCATCGCCGCCTTGGGATTCAGTATGGACTATGATCAGATCGGGCTTAAACCTGACCAAAGGGAGATTAACTCTCTGCCGGTTACCCATCAGATAGCGGTGGTGGAGGAGTGATCCAGCGATTCTTCCTCTATTTTGAGGACAAACTATGTCCGGATTCCCGAGCTCTCCGAGCCGGATACCCGTCTATGGGAGGACATGGCCCAAGCTTCGAACCTGGAATCGAACAGCGGGCTAGTACCATTGGGCAACGTCCCAAAGCCCGAGCTACCAAGCTCGGAAAATCCTTTGGGCCTCAGACCGGGTCAGGGTTTGGACTTAAATCTACCCACCCACCCTCACATAAGTGATCTTTCGCATATTAGACAAGAGCCCCAAGAGACAGTACATCACTATTGGGCCAGATTCCTCCTTGCAATAAGCAAGGTGAAGGACTGTCGCGAGGAAGACGCAATTTCATTCTTTTGCAAAAATTACACGGAGAAGGGAATCCTCAACGCCATAAGTCGCCGTGATATAACACACTTCGCTGACTTGGCGTCCATAGTATGGAAGTACTGTGCGATGGAAAGCACTTGGAAAACCCAAACACAATTCTGGGATCCTCCGGCTCAAACTAAACCCTCTGTCCGAACTAAAAGTGTGTACTCTCGTAAGTCACCCAATCCAATTACAAAGAAGCCAAAATACAACTACATGGCGCGGAACCGTATTGGAGGGATGGCTCAATGGGCCATGCAAAATTCACAATACATCGGATACCATGCCAACACACAGCCTTAGATCATGTTGGATACTCCGGCAGGTGGCCAGGAGTGGCGAGGATCTCCTCGCAACCATACCACAGAGCACCCTCCCGCGGAAAATAATAATACAGTACTAACAGTATTCGAGACTTTCGCCTCAAACAATAGGCGCAAGCGGGCAATTCGCAGCCTCGCCGAAGTCTGCCACATTGCAACGATAAATCCATGGAACGACACGGCCATAACCTTCAATGCCAGTGACGAACCTCAATTCCGCACAGCCCGAGCTCCGACCACTTTGGTCCTTAGTCCAATTGTGGACGGCTTCCGGCTTACTAAAGTACTCATGGACGGTGGCAGCGGATTAAACCTCATCTATGAGGAGACTCTTAGAAAAATGGAAATAGACAAGAGCCGCATTGAGCAAAGCAGCACGACCTTCAGAGGAATCATCCCTAGTCGGGAGGCACGATGTGCAGGAAATATCACACTAGATGTGGTATTCGACACGCCGAAGAATTACAGGTCCAAAGAAATCACATTCCAGGTGGCCCCGCTTCGTAGCGGATACCACGCCCTTCTAGGGCGAGAGGCATTCACGATCTTCCAAGCTATACCCCATTACGGGTACATGAAGCTCAAGATGCCC
Organism: Triticum urartu; assembly: GCF_003073215.2. Lineage (NCBI taxonomy): Eukaryota > Viridiplantae > Streptophyta > Magnoliopsida > Poales > Poaceae > Triticum > Triticum urartu. Next base: position 382,826,375 of record NC_053028.1, read on the forward strand.
AGGCCCAATGGAATCATCACTCTAGCTAGTGATCCGGACATAGCACTCCGCGTCGAAAATAAAACTGCCGCACTGGCCCTCGAAGCGTTATCCGAAGCCCTCGTGGCCGAAGAACTAACTGCGCTGCGCTCTGCAGTGGACAAGGACGGCGTGATACTCGACAAAAGACCCAAGTCCACCTCTTGTAACCAGCAGACGAAATAGTCAAATTCCAGGTCCACCCAATGGACCCTACAAAAACAACATCCATCGGGGCACAACTGTCGGCGTTCTGGGAACGGGGGTCCCCAGACTTGCCTGCCTGCGGCCTGCGGCGTGGCTCAAAGGGGGGCCCAGCGCGGCCCATCTTCACCAACACAAACCCAAGACCCTCGCGAGGGGCCAAGCCTTGCGGGGCGAACGATGCGGAGCTTCCTCAGGCACAGCCTCGTCAGGCTGGCTCACGAGGAGGCGGAGAGATCAAGGCGGGGTACCTCACAAGGTGCCCGTGACGCAAGCCATGACGACCGGGGGCGCCAGGCGGGTGCCAGCCCGCGCAGCGTCCTCCCTTCCTCTTTGGTGCAAAGGGGGCAAGCGCAGCCGCGGAGTACCAAGGCATCAGGCAAAGGTTACCATTTCGATGCAACGAGACCAAGACCAGGAGGACTACGAGACGAAGGTCACCGTGGAGCCCAAGACGGCGTCATCACCGGAGCTTTGCGCAGGCGAAGACTACTTTTGTCAGGATAGTTGATACTAGCTGTCCCCCTTTAAATTAGCCTGCCATTGTTGGCTACCTTCCCGCTCGATATTTGGGAAGAGGACCAGGGCCTCTATAAATAGTACCAGCCACCCACAAGGCAGGGGGAGACAGAGAAGGAGGCAGGGAAAGAGAGAGAGAGAGAAGATCAGAAAGAGAGAGAGAGAGAGAAAGGTGACTGAGCTCCTCCCAGCAGTTCATCACCCCAGCCAAGAACAGACCCCTGCAAGGCTGTTCCTCCTTGTATTGTTCATCATCATCAGCCGAAGAGGCAATCCACCACACCACACACTGGAGTAGGGTATTACACCACAACGGTGGCCCGAACCAGTATAAACCTTGTGTCTCTTGTGTTGTTCTTTCCATAGTTTAGATCCTAGCAAGGCGAAATCTCCACGCGCACCCCAGTGTTCGAACCTCAAGGGTCTGCCGGAACCCAAAATCTGACATTTGGCGCGCCAGGTAGGGGTGCGCCGGGATTCGTATTCCACCACCCCATTCTCCTCCGACCATCACGCCCATGTCTGACGCTCGTCGGGCCCGCGCCGAGCGCCGGGCCGCGCTCGCTTCCCGCGTCGCCCAGACGGCCCCTATCGGCGGGTGACCCCGCCGTTCCCCGTCACCTGCCGTCAACGCCGCCACCGGCCCGGCGGGGGACGAGCATCAAGCTCGTCCCAGCATCCGTCCGTGCGGCAAGACGGCCGCACCGCAACTCCCTCGCTCACCCCAGCTGGTTCTTCGTCCCGCGTGCTCTGCGCGCCCATGGAGGCTCGGGCTGCACTCATCGCGGCGAACGAGCTCCTGTGGTACCGTCCCGTCGACGATGTCTACGAAGAATGGCTCGACCGCGTTGCCGAGCTTGTCCGCGCCGCAGGGGGCTCTCCTGCACCGTCCGTTCCGCTGCACCGCACCCCGCCCCGCGCGGGCAGTGAAGCCCCGGCGGCGCCCCGTCCGCCTCCTCCTCAGGAAGGCGCCATGGCCCCAAGGCGCGTGGCCTCTGGGCGGAACCCGCTCCGTCAGGCGCCAGCGCAGCAAGAGCAGAGCTGTCAAGAAGTCCCTCGCCCGCAAGAAGCTGCCCGGGCGCTCCCTGCTCCAGCACGTCGCGACCATGCTCCTGCTCCCGCGCGTCAGGACCTCGTGCTGCTCCCTGCTGCAGCGCGTGGGGACATGCAAGACCAAGTTCCCCGTCATCCAAGGCCTCCTGTGGCCACAGCAGGCTGTCATGCCTTCACTGCCGAGCTACGCAACATCGCGTAGCCTGGCAAGTTCAAGCCAGACCTGCCTCCTCGCTACGATGGCACGGCTGACCCTGCGGAGTTCCTCCAGCTCTACGAGCTGGGCATCGAAGCTGCCAACAGAGACGAGAAGGTCATGGCGAACTGGTTCCCTATGGCACTCAAGGACGGGGCCCGCACCTCGCTCCTGAACCTGGCTCCAGGCACAATCTCCTCCTGGGACGAGATGCGCACCCGCTTCATCGCCAACTTCCAAGCCACTCGCGACCGGCCACCCGCCGTGTGCGACATGCGCCGCATCAAGCAACAGCCCGGGGAGACCCTGCAGAAGTACATCCAGCGCTTCAACAGTGCGCGCCTCAAGATTCCCAAGGTGACTGAGGAGGCCATCATCTCGGCCTTCTCCGACGGCATGCGAGTCGTCAAGATGAAGGAGGAGCTGGCGATGCATGAAGACCTGTGCACTTCCCTGGAGCTGTTCAACTTGGCAACCAAGTGCGCCAGGGCCGAGGAAGGGCGTCTCTCCCTCCTCGAGCTACCTGCCGCGGACCCAGAAGAGAAGAAGCCCAAGGCCAAGGATGTGAAGCGCAAGGGGGCTGCCGTGCTTGCGGCAGAACCAGACACCAAGCGGGGCAGAGATCAGCCCGAACCTTCCAAGGGCAGCCGGTACTGTGTGTACCACGACCTTCACACCCACAACACCAACAAATGTCAAGAGCTCCGAGCCATGCGAGAAGGAAGGATCGGCCATCGCCCTGACCGCAATGACCGGGGCTACGGCTGAGGAGGAGGAAGGAACGCAGGACGCTGGGAAGACCATGGCCCGCGCCAAGGGTGGCGCGATCAACCTCACGAGGATCGCTGGCAAGACCCGCCTCACGAGGGAAGCTGGAGAGATCAGCCTTGCGAGGGAGACTGGAGGGATCAGCCTCGCGAGGATCGCCTGTAAGGCAACGCAGGCCTCCCACCGCTGCCGCCGCAGCCAGGGAGAAACGAGGACCGCCACTAGGACGAGGGGGCTGGGGGCTTCTAGGAGCCGCGCGCGATCGCCTGCATCCTGGGCGGGGCACAAGCCCCAGCCTCTCAGCGCATCTTCAAGCAGTTCGCCCACGAAGTGAACGCAGTCCTCCCCAGGCTCGAAGCCACATGCCCTCTCAGGTGGTCGGCGTGCGCCATCACGTTCAGCTCAGCAGATCAACTCAAGTGTGCGGCCACAGGCGGAGTTCTCCCAATGCTTTGTTCCCCAATCATCAGCAATGTGGTGGTCACCAAAACCCTCATAGATGGCGGGGCAGGGCTCAACGTCCTGTCCGTGGAAACATTCAACAAACTCCAAGTGCCCTACAGCCAGCTTCAGCCAACCAAGCCTTTCTCCGGTGTCACCGACAGCTCCACGGTCCCGATTGGGCAGGTCTGCCTCCCTGTCACCATCGGGGCACGCAACAACTACCGCACCGAGCTTATCGATTTCAACGTCGCTCACATTCGCCTGCCATACAACGCCATCCTTGGGTACCCAGCGCTGGCCAAGTTCATGGCTGTAACTCACCACGGCTACAACGTCCTCAAGATGCCAGGAAGCGGCGGAGTCATCACGGTGCCATGTGAAGAGAAGGACGCGGTGTGTTCCCTGGAACGAGCCTTTCAGGCCATGTCACTGGAAGACCCGAATCGTGGAAGCAGGAGGCCTCCCGAGACCGCCCCTAAGAAGAAAAAGACATCGGCCGGCCTGACCACTCAAGAGGTAGGCCCCTCTGGGCCCGTGCCTGCCCAGGGGGAACCTCCTTCCATCGCATAGGAAAGCGCGCCCGGCGCCCTCCTCAGCCAGGGCTCGGGGGCTCTCCCCTGGAGGGCCACCGACCTAGCCAGGGTCAGGAGGGAGGCGCTTGAGCACCACATGGAGGCGTGTTTCGAACCACGTTTCCCTCAAGAAGGAGCAAGGCAAGGAGATCCAGACCCTCAGGAGTTCGTCAGCAACGCCATTCAGGAGCTATAGGAGTCAAGAGTCATGAAAGGCGGCCGCCGCCTACCAGCAGTGGCTCCCCATCCAGGCGAGGATGGTGGGCTGCGCGTCTACATCGATATACCAGGGCTCAACCGAGTCGCCTCTCTGGAGCGCCTCTGGCCCTTGCGAGTGGGGCGCTGCAAAGGTCCACCCCATAGCTATGTTCGCATGCCTTAGGGCTTGCCAAACGCGGCTGCCACGTACCAGCGCCTCATGAGGGGCATCATGGAGGCACAAGAGGCCAGGCGTTCCGCAGCCCTGGTAGGGATGGAGATGGCCCATGAGGAGCCGCCAGCGCTTCCGGAGCTCCCCGAGGCCCCTGGGCCTGGGGTCTCGTGAGGATCGGCTCCCGCAGCCCACCGAGTCTGCTACACCAACACCCCTTCGTCCTCAACGTCATCAGGTGACATCTTTCAAGTTTTCACTTCCAGCTGGGAGCGCCCCCAGGGCTGCATTATTCCCAGGCCGCGTGGGTCCGTCCTTGCGGCGTGTATCTCTTTTTATTCCATGTTGTTAGCTTACCTTGTTGGGGGCGCCCCTCGGGCTGCATGATCCCCAAGCCGCTCGGGCCAGGCCCAGTGGCATGTATCCCGTTTGCGTTGATTTCCGATTATGCGTTAGACCCACCATGCTTGACTATTTGATGCCGGTCCACGGCACCTCTTCTTCTCCATGCCGACCACTTGCACGTTAAAGGGGGGTACCTGAGCATCGTGACTCAGGGCTCTTACTGGCTCTCCAGCCCTCACCCACTGGCCTTGTCCATGGCATCGCGACCTGGCATACCAGCGACGGCTAAGACCAGCTCGACGGCCGGGACCCGAGGACGTAGAGTGCCGACATCTAACCAAATTGCAGGGACACATCACAAGATAAGGCCCAGTGCCAGGCGCAACCCTCCTAGAGGTAGGGCCCCGTGAGTCCCGCGCTGGCTCACGGGTGCGCAGATACACCTCGCCAGGCCCTACCGTGCCAGCCACGTGTCAGGGTGGGGCTGTACACGCCCCGGGGGCTCCTCCCAGAGGGGGCCCCCTCCCATGTACCAGTGGAAGCACCATGCTCCGCACTGGCTGACGACACTACCGAGGAGCGGCTATGCCCATACACATACGGTAGCGCTATGCTCCGCGCTGGTGATAAACAACTGAGGATGGCCCCCGGGCCGCACCAACCTCAGGGAGCCCAGAGCTCAGTGTCTAGCCTCATCGTAACGCCTCCCCTCGGGAGTGCCACGCGAGGGGCTGGGCACGGGGGCTGCGACTGGCTCACACCCAGACGCACGCCGCTCAGCCAGGTCCCCCCGGGCCTGGTTCGTCACGCGTCTCTCCCCGAGTAGAGCCAAGGTACGAAGGTCATTCGTGCGTCAAGGGGGACTCCTGAGCATTGCGACTCCGGAGCCTAACTGGTCACGTAGCCCCTCACTCCGTGTCCCCGTCCTGGTTTCCGGTCGGGACCAACGCTGGGTGAGCTACGCGCGTAGCCAGGCTCTGCAGACGTAGAACGATAGATCCACCCGCATCACACCTCCCTACTTGCTGTTCATGCACCAAGGGGGACTCCTGAGCATCGCGACTCAGGAGCCTAACTTGTCACGTGGCCCCTCACTACTTGGCCCCGTCCTGGTTTTCGGTCGGAACCAATGCTGGGTGAGGCATGCACGGGGCCGGGCTCTGTCGGCGTAGAACATAAGCAAGTAGGAAGGAAAGGCACAAATTTCAAGGAATTCAAAAGCAAATATTACAGTCCACACTGTTATCTCAATGCCAAACGCAAGATTAAACGCCTCCTCAAGGCATGATACATGTGCAGGAATTAAAGGCAGGACAGGAGCCGCGATGGAGTCACTTGTCGGCGATGGAGCAGCGCGGATTGGGTACGCCTCACGGAGCGGTGGGGTCGGCAGCGCCTTGCTTCGGCTTCACGGAGTCAGCCAGCTAGGTCCGAACATCTTTTAGTTCATCATCAAGCCGGGTATTGGCATCTTGGAGATCGTTTTTCTCCCGCCTAACTTGTGTAAGCACGCGCTCGCCAGCCTTCAGCTGTCGTTGAGCATGTCGCTCTTCCGGATTCACTCTGGGATCATCTGCAGAATCTAATTATTAGATTAGCATGCAAGCCAAATATTAACTGGTATATCTCGTTCTTTTCGATAGGAACAAGTTTTACCAGATGGGGCCTTCTTGGACTCCTCCATTTTGGCAACTGCGGCCCGTAGCTGGGCTTTGCACTCCTCCAGCTCTTGAGACAACTGGGTATTCTTCTCAGTAAGAACCTATGCAAATAATGATCCTTAAATCAGTTGTGCCATCTGTTTCAAGTCTTAGGGGCTACTGGTATATATAATTATCAGATTTTCTTACCCGTATATCCTTTACATACCGGTCCGTGGCTCTGGCAAGACCATTTTGAGCAGCTCGAATGTACGTGTCCCCTGAGTTGAAGGCATCAAACGCCTCTTCAGAAAACCGGGGTCGCGGAGTACGGCCCGGCGACACCTGTGCTTCATGGCACTGTCCACTTCGGAATTTGTAGCGGACAGCCTATCCGCATCCTCGTTAGGAGGAATATCCGGCGTTTTCCCCACATTAGCATCTGCCTCCAAGTCCGGCTCCGGAGCCCAGCTGGTGGAGGCATGGCCGGCAGGCTCTCCGGATATGGTCCGACGAGCATTTTTCCTGTTTTTAACCACAGACGTTATTATATTTTAAAGACAATAACCACGGAATAGGGTTCTATTTCATACCTCTGCGATGACATTCAGTCCAAACCACCTTCCTTTTAAGCCTACCCGGTTTTGGTGCCCCTTGTTGGTGAGTCACTGCGGGTTCGGCATGGCGTCTCGAGGGCCTTCCCTGCAAGACACCATACGTGTGCGGTGGGTGAAGTACGAAAAAGGGGATCCTTCTTGGAAGTTGGGACTTCGGTTTTACTTACATGCGATGCAGTGAGCAGTCCAGGATAATCGGCGGTGATGGCCACCAAGGCACCGTCACAGCTTAACTGATAAAACATCCTGTCGATGAGCTCCACAAATATGTCCGGATCTTCTTCGAGTCCGGGATCGAGGGCCCGATCAGGGTACTCTGGCTGTGGAGATGGGCTGTGAATCTCCCTCACAGCTTTTCATAGTTCCTGCTATGAAATAGCAAGGTAAATATTTATGACAAACAAAGCTGGAAGGTTTGGAGTAAAAAGCAGCAGCTCACCCAGTTTGGGGGGTTGTACATGGAGAATCCATCCCGCGGATTAATACGGATGAGCTCCTCTTCCTCTCCCTTATAAAAATCGGATAGTATTTTCGCCAGAGCGGCGGCGCTGTTTGGACCTTTACGGCCGCAGCGGGTGGCATCGTCTTCTCCATTGAAGTGCCACATGGGTTGTTCCCGATATTGAAGTGGCTGCACCCCCCGCATTATACATATTGACATAACCTCGATTATTGTCAGTCCTAATTCGGCCAGTGTCTTTATCCGGCTCATCGGGTAAAGGACTTCTCTGTTATCTTCCTCTTGGGGGCTCCGAGGGTGCTAGCTACGGCGTTTCTTCAACGCGGCATTGTTGAACTGAAGAAGGCCCATCCGAATAGGGTCTAGGAGGGGAACGTCCTCCATATAAAACCACTCCGAAGGCCAGTCTTCGGATGTCTTCTTCGGAGTACCGGACAGGTATCCGCTCCTGGCGATGCGCCATATTTCGGCTCCGCCCACTTGAAATATTGACCCCTTCTGTGTACGGGGCATGAGGCAGAATAGCCTCTGCCATAGCTCAAAATGAGCTTCGCAGCCCAGAAATAGCTCGCAAAGGGCAACGTAGCGTGCGATGTGTAATATGGAGGAGGGAGTAAAATTATGCAGCTGGAGGCCATAGAACTCCAGGAGCCCACGGAGGAATGGATGGATTGGAAAGATTTCCCCTCAATAAAAAAGAGACGAGGCATACCCGCTCCCCCGTGGATGGGTTGGGAAAGCTTTCCGCTTGCTCCCCGCCATGATAAGTGGCTAGTCCGGCTCAGACGGGGACCCTGTACGCGGGAGGGAGAAACCCCTGGTTCTGCAACATTACTAGTTGGCTATGGGGAATAGAACACTTCTCCCAACTACCTGGCTTAGGGCTACGAGGGCGAGAGGAGGAGCTGCGGTAGCCGGCCATGATGGGATGGATTTTTCCGGGCACGCTCCGATGGATACTCGCTGTGGGAAGGTGGTGTGATCTAGATCTGAAGATCCCCGACTTTTTAAATAGACGATTCATCTACCTGGTTAGGGTGGTAAATGTAAAAAGACCCGACCTCTCGCATTTTCTCGACACATGGAAGACAACCATTATTAAGGCACAGAACCCGAGGAGTGCAACATTCATGGGAGGCCGGAAACAACTCGTTACGACAGGTACTCAGGATTTCGAGGAGAACCCGCCTTGCAATGCCGAAGAAAATCTACGCGCCGGAATCATCGTCATTGAAGCCTGGTTCGGGGGCTACTGAGGGAGTTCCGGATTAGGGGATCCTCGGACAGCCGGACTATATACTTTGGCCAGACTGTTGGACTATGAAGATACAAGATTGAAGACTTCGTCCCGTGTCTAGATGGGACTCTCCTTTGCATGGAAGGCAAGCTTGGCGATTCGGATATGTAGATCTCCTCCCTTGTAACCGACTCTGTGTAACCCTAGCCCCTCCGGTGTCTATATAAACTGGAGGGTTTTAGTCCATAGGACCACACCAATCATACCATAGGCTAGCTTCTAGGGTTTAGCCTCTCCGATCTCGTGGTAGATCAACTCTTGTAATACTCATATCATCAAGATCAATCAAGCAAGATGTAGGGTATTACCTCCATCGAGAGGGCCCGAACCTGGGTAAACATTGTGTCCCCCGCCCCCTGTTACCATCCGCCTTAGATGCACAGTTCGGGAACTCCTACCCGAGATCCGCCAGTTTTGACATCGACACACGCAGCGTCTAGCTCGTCGAGAGCGCCAACCGGCTGGCCAGCATGAGACGCCTTTCGAAGGCCTACCAGCACGAGATGGACCATGCTATCGGCGGCACGCCGGCTCCTGGTGGGCCTAGCCGCATTGGCCTGGTCCGGCAGCATGGCACGACCATCGCCAGCATGTTTGGGACAGATCGTCCCGTCTACACCACGCCTGCAGAAAACATACGAGCTGCCCAGGCGGCAGCAGATGAGCTAGACAAGCTCGAGGGCGACGAGCGTCGCCACATGACAGAGCGAGTTTAGCAGCTCCTCGATGCGGCTGCTGAGCAGCAAGATGCCGGGTGCCGCACCGAAGCGCCCATTCAGCGAAACGACGACCCGAGTGTTGGTGTCCATGATAGAAGAGACAAAGCCGGCTGCCAGCCGCAGCCGGACTCACGTCACCATCGAGCGCGACCAAGACAGCCACCCGAGAGCAGTGAGGCGGCGAGACGACTGTCCGCATCCTCCTCCTCGCAGGGAGAGGCGTATTTCCCTGCCTCCTATTGATCACCCATCACTCGGCAACCGCCTTGGCCACCGAGAAGGAATCGGAGAAAATGACACCCGCCATCGGATCGATCGTCTCAATCGATCCCTGGCGCTAGAAGAAGAGGATGAGTTGCGTCCGCCTTGTTTTGGCCCCCGCATCCGAGATGAGCCCTTCCCCAAAGGGTTCACTCTCCCAAGAGATACACCCAAGTACACCGGCTCCGTGAATCCGGAGGACTAGCTGGTCGACTACTCCACAGCCGTCAGCATCGCCAACGGCAACAAGCGCGTTGCCGTGAAGTACGTTCCGCTCATGCTCCAGGGCACAGTCCGGACATGGCTAAACAGCCTGAAGCCCCGCAGCGTCAACAGCTGGGTTGATTTCACCGAAGCGTTCAGCCGCAACTTTACCAGCATGTACAAGCGGCCGCCCAAGCCTCGCCAGCTCTCCCTGTGCGTCCAAGGCCCCAACGAGTCGACTCGCGACTATCTCACATGATGGGCCGAGCTGCGCAATTCTTGCGAGGGCGTGCATGAGGTACAGGTCATCGAGTACTTCACTGTCGGGTGCCGAGAGGGCACCCTCCTCAAGCACAAGCTTTTCTGCGATGAGCCGGCGACCCTCGACGAACTGCTAAACATAGCATACAAGTACGTCACGGCCGACTCCTCTATGAAGGTGGAGATTCAAGTCAAAGTGTCGGGCAATGTGGCCCCCCAAGCCCCGAGGACCTTGGCTGGCGACGCCAGCCGGCGACAACAACCAAACGACAACAAGTGCAAGGCCATCCATCCGGCTTCCATGAGCCTGCAGGTGGCATCAGTCGAAGATCAACAGCTAGAAGGGCAGCCTCCTCCCAAACACTAGAAGGACGACAAGCCCAACTAGATGCCCGCCTTCTTGTACGAGCAGACCCTCGATGCACCCTGCAAGTTCCACATCGGTGCGAAGCCATCCAATCACACCGCTCGAAAGTGGCATTGGCTCACCAGGATTGCCAGGGGTGACGGACTCCAGCCCCCTCCGGCAGCCGGCCCGCTGCCTCCTCCTCCACAGCAGCCGGCGGCTCGGCCGGTTGGAGCCATACAAGATGATTACCCCGAAGAGCATTGAGGGAGTCTGGATTAGGGGGTCTCCGTACAGCCATACTATATCCTTTGGCCGGACTGTTGGACTATGAAGATACGAGATTGAAGACTTCGTCCCGTGTCCGATGGGACTCTACTTGGCATGGAAGGCAAGCTAGGCAATACGGATATGTTTATCTCCTCCTTTGTAACCGACCTTGTGTAACCCTAGCCCCTTCTGGTGTCTATATAAACCGGAGGTTTTTAGTCCGTAGGACAACATACAATCATACCATAGGCTAGCTTATAGGGTTAGCCTCTCCGATCTCATGGTAGATCAACTCTTGTACCACTCATATTATCAAGAATAAATCAAGCAGGACATAGGGTTTTACCTCCATCAAGACGGCCCGAACCTGGGTAAAACAGTTCGGGACCCCCTACCCGAGATCCGCCGGTTTTGACACCGACAAGCATGGAGCCTATGTCATGTTCACCAGCGTGGCCAGCGATAGGCGTAGCAAACGGCAGCAACAAGAAGTAAATGCAGTAGCATCAGAGACCCCGGAATTCATGCATTGGTCTGAGAAGCCCTCTTTTATCTATATGATAAGTACCATGCCTGTCATTTGCGTTATTTCATTAATCCATCTGGCACCGGGTTCAACCAGTCGACCCGGGCACTTGCCGCCTTGTACTATGAAATGCTTCCTGCAGCCGGACAAGTAATGTGTTGGCACCTAAGCTTTCTCCTGCTAGAAGCCGCAGCTCACAGAGCGACTGTTCGGTCGGCAGGAGTTAAGGCAGAAAGGGCGCCTGCATGAAAAATGGCTAAGGACCCAAAGCATACACATAGTCCAAGCTGGCTTCCTGCCTCGCCGACCGGCTGTTAAGCAGCCGGCCGGCCGGTTTCTACTTCACTTGCTAGAAAACTCTAGTTGGCTAAGTACTTGCCTTCCAAAAGTTGCTAAGTACTTGACCCAGCCACAGTCCGAGGAACGGCTGTTCGGCTGGCAAGACGGCAACCGAGGGAAGGCGGCAAAGGAAAAAAAGCCAGAGAGCAGAAAGCAAGGAAATATAGAACTTGGTAAAAATATTTACACATCAAAAGGCCCTTGGCCGACATCCAACATGAGTTTGAAATACACCCCGCGGGTGGAATTGTGCAAACTTAATAAAGTTTGTTGATACTAATAAGCCGGAAGAAATAACGGTAAAAAGGCAGCCTAGGAAGCAGCAACGGGTTCGGCAGAATGGTGGAGTCAGCGGCGCCGGCTGGTTGAGCGACCGGGTTGTCGGTCTCTGTTCAGTCACATTCAGCAGCAGCCGGCTCGCTTGAGCATGGCTTGTTGCTGGAGGCACGGTTGAGTTGAGGTTGGTCGTCTGCTCCGACCTCTAGCGCCTCCTCTTCGCCTTCCTCCTCCTCGTCGTCTTCTCCCTCGTCGTTGGAGTCGATCACCTCGGCCGAGTCCTCCCCATCCTCCGGGTTCAGCCTGAACCATTCTGGTGGCGCCTCCACACCGTTCTTGGCCAGCTCCCGGATGAAAACGCCGGTGTCAGTGTACTCGGCGATTGCTGCCGCCCGCCTGACAAGCTCACCCTCCACTGCCACCAGCTCCTCCTGGGCTTCCTAGCGAAACGTGGTCAACTGGGATAAATTTAGCCCAGGGTACCACGCCTTGACGAACTCCAGGGCCAGGCATGCTCTGGCCCGGGCCGAGGAGCCCTTCCACGCCTCAAGGCGGCCGGCCGCCACCTCCAGCCAGTCGACAGTCCGGCTGGGGGTGCACGGAGCCGGCATGTCGGGCTACAGGGTGGCGATTGCCTGGGCACCGACACGCTGAAGGCGGCGCAGCAGTCGATGAGTCGGCCGAAGACGAGCCTGGATGCTGAGAAGCTGCTCGCGGAGAGTGCGAGGGGCATTGGCGGCGATCTCCTCGCCTTCTGCCCTTCCTCCTTCCTGGTCGGCCTTAATAGCCTGGTTGGCAGCACCAGAGTGACCTAGGAAGAAGTCTGCTCGGACAAAAAGCAAAGAGTTAGACCGGAAACAAGAAGTCGGCTTGATCAGAAGCTGGCGATTTGAAGAAAGAATAAAGAAGGAAGCTTACCGTCGACCATGTCTTTAATCTCGCCAAAGCCGGCTGTCAGCATCGCCTGCTTGTCGGTCCAGGCGGAGCGCTCGATCTCGAACTTAGGAAGGAGACCCGCGTCCTTGTCCTCCGCCTCCTTCCGGGCCTTCTTGAGAAGGTCCGCCTGCTCCGCCAGTTGCACGGCCAGCCGGTCATGCTCTTCAGCCAGCTTGCTGCAGTCCACCTCCTTGGCACGCAGCGCAGTGTTGGCTTCGCCCAGTTTCCGTTGAAGGGTGGCGTTGGCCTCTGCAAAAGTAGAAAGAAAGAGATATCAGCAATCGATAGAGAAAAAAGAGCGGTTGCCAGGAAGATCCGGCCCGACTGCTCAACAGTCGACCCAAATCTCGGGGACTATAGCCTGCAGGTGTGCTAGCGCGCCCCCGCAGAGAAAGAAAAAGACTTACTCCGGCTCTCCGACAATTGACAGCCCGTTGATCCAACTCCTGGACCTTGGAGTTGAAGGCGGTTGCATGGAGGTTATGGTAATCCTACAGCAAGGATAACAGACAAGTGTTAGCACTCGGAGCTTGCCATTTAAAGTTCAGGGCTGCCTCCTCAGCAGCCAGCCCAAAACTTGGGGACTACACCCAGTGGGTGCGCCAGCGCACACCCACGAAGCAGTACAAGAATAAAAAACAAAGAAGCAAGAAGCTTACCCGGATGACTGCTCGTGACTCCAGGAACGCGTTGTTGCAGCGCTTGAGTGCGTCGGCTTCTACGCGGAGCTTGGCCTGGACGTCCAGGATTGCCTTGTTCAAGGAGCCCATCCCGCCTCCCCGTACCCAGTCGACGGGCGCGGCGCTGATCGCCTCGGCGTCCGGGATCGATGAGCTTGCGGCGCCGACTTCCTGCGGCTACGGCGCCGAGGCCGCCTTCGCAAATCGGTGGCGCGAGGGTGTGCGGACCTCAGGAGTTGAACCTGTCGCCGGCTCACCTCCGGCTGGCGGCGCCAGCGGGTCGGCCAGCTGTTTGTATCGCGCCTACTCAGAAGGTGGGGGCGGAGGCACGTTTACGTCTGGCATGACGACATCGCCGCCGTCCCTCTCCGTGATCGGGTGCTCGTCGTCGGCTTCCTCGGTCTATGCCACGAACTTTGGTGGCGGCGGCACGGAGTTGAGGGGCGTGATGAATATCGCCGACTGACGGCGCGCGGCTTCCTTAGCCTGTTTCTTCGACACAGCGGCAGCCTCGGCCTCCGATAGCCTCTTCAAAGCGGCGGCCTCTGCCTTGTATGCTTCCACCTTCCCCAGACGGGCAGCTTCCCGCTCCTCACGCACCTCCCGCGCATTTCGCTCTGTCGCCTCCCGGAGGTCGGCGGCCGGATCAATTCGCCGGGTGGTAGTTGAGGTCTCCGCTGACCCCACGATGGAGGCGGTGGCTGACTTCTCGAGAGAGAGCGGAGCCCTAGAATCAAGAAAATAAAACAAAGAAAGCTCATAAAGAATCAACAAGAAAAGAAGAGCACAAGGGAAAAACACTTACGCCGACACCATAGGAGGCGCGTTTGGGAGCTTCTGAAACTTGGCCACCTTCGCTACGGCCTCCTGCCGCCTGGTCGCGGCGGTGGGATTCTTAGGCTTCTTCGGTGCGCTGCCGAACAAGGCGACGCCTTGGTTACGCTTGCGCGTGCCGTCTCGGGCAGTGGGCTCGCCGGAGGGGCCTGCGTCTGCCTTGCTGGCACCACGCTCATCATCGGGCCAGGTCTCGATGCTGCTTCTTTGGATCCGCCTGCTTCGTAGACAGCGCCTGTCGCGGTGTCCTCCAAGGCAGCCGCCCCCAAGTCGGGGTCGTCCACGTCGCTCACCACCTGGTCCAGCTGGTAGTCGCCGCCCGCCCCTACGATGGCGGCCGTCGTGTCCGACATTTAAATCTGTTTCATATGATGAGAAGCCGGCTAATCAAGACCAGGATCAAGAGTAAGGCGAGTATCGAAGAGAAAGAATCGGAAAACTTACCGTACGCGGCGGATCGGCGCGAGAATACGGCCGCTTGCCGAAGCTCCAAGAACCCTCCAGCTTGAGGACGGTGATCTCATTCACCAAGTTCGCGACTTCGGCAGCCGGCTTCTCCTTGGTGCTCACACGGCACGGGTCATGGTGCCCGCTCATCCTGCTGATCAAGTGCGGCTGGCTCTGGAGCGGAAAAAGTTGGCGCTCGACGAAGGCAACCAACAGGTCGGACACCCTGAGGCCTTCGATGGTGATCAGCTCCTGGAGCAGTTGGATGGTGGCGGCGCCGTCTGCTGATACCGGTTTCAGCTTGTAGCCCGAGCTGGCCCGAGGCTCGGCAGGCGGCCGGCTTCATATGCTGGCTGGTTGAGGAAGTCGGCAGCCGGGACCATGTTCTCCACGTAGAAGTAGGACTGCTGCCACATCTTGGCCGACTGTGGCAGCTTGATGGTGGGGAATAGGTTCCTTGCCGACGATCGGCGAACCGTGGCGAAGGCACCGCACTGGGCAGCCACCTCCCGGACGGAGGTGCCCAGCTTGGTGTAGAAGAAGGCTCCCCACAGCTCGATGGTGGGGAGGATGCCGAGGTATCCTTCACACATTGTGACGAAGGCGGCCAGGAGCATCACGGTGTTGGGCATGATGTGATGGGGCTGGAGGTGGTAGAATTCAAGAAACGAGCGGAGGAAGTCGCTCGCCGGCACGCCGAAGCCACGGATGAAATGCGAGCAGAAGACGACCCGCTCGCCCTCACCCAGCGCCGGTGAGATTCTCCCTCCGGCGGCACGCGCGCCTTCACGTGGTCCATGCTGGGAAGACGCCACGTCTCACGGAGGAAGGTGATGTGATCCTCATTGACATTGGACCCGTCCTAGTCTCCTCCTTGCTCAGGCGCCATGGAGAGCTCGACGAAGAAAGGGTGCAACAAGGGAGCTAGGAAGTGGGGCAGAGCAGAAAAGTCTCGGGCGGACCGGCTCGACAGAGACGAACTGCAACAGCGCTCCGGCGTGGCTCGGGGGCGCTGCGGCGAGAGGACAGAGAAGGAGGCAAGAACGGGGTGGAGGGGCGCGCGTACTCTGCCACTCCCTCTCCCCCCTACTTATAGCCTGCGGGCTATGAAGCCGAGGAGGCGGGCGTGGGATCGTGGGATTAATTGTGCCCAAGACCCCACGCCCCCACCTTTATTGCGTGAGTGACTGCACATAGTAACTCCGCGGGGGAGCGCAACCGCCTGCCACGGCCGCAGCGGATCGCCTCGCGCACCGAGGCCCGATGGTGGCGGGCCCGGCCTGCTGTCACGTCCCATCGTGCGTATGGGCTTGCAGGCTGGCCTGGCCGACTGGTGCCGCATGGCGCGCCCTCGATAGGTGGCTGGCTGAGAAGCTTAGCTAGCACGCCACCTGGTTCCCGCCGTAGCGTTCGAATCTCCGGAGAAGTCTGGCTGGACGTGCCCGATTCCTGACAACTGGCTTTCCAGAGGTCAGATGAAGCTTCCTTTAGAGCACCCGGGCGAGGAATCTGTTGAGGCTCTTCGGCTCGTCAGCCGCTGTGCCTCACCAGCTTTGGGGACTACTGTCGGACTAATGGTCCATGGGTAGCCTATCCCGAGGACCAGAACCTTTCAAGACATCGGGCCAGTTGTGCCCCTCAAGACGTCAAGATGGAGCTCCGCCTTCTGGCGGCCGGCTGGCTGAACGGCCGACTCCCGGACTGCCGCCATGTTCGGGAGGGCGGCTCCAGGACAAGCCAACTCCTAGTAGGTGGGCTCCAGAGAGGCCGGCTCCTAGCAGTCGGCCCATGGCGCCCTCCAAGTCTGCGCCCCCATTAAGAGGACAAGACAGGGTGTGGCTGCAGTATAGCCCATCCCCCCCGTATCCAGGGCTGGGCGTGGCCACAGTACCCCGTACGGGCGGAGATCTCCGCCCAGCGTGGCACTGTTGCCGCTCCGCCCTTGGCATCACTCCTGTCAGGCGATGCCTTGTTCCCATGACCGCCTGTCGGTATGGGTCAGAGATGGCGGGCCCTGCCGTTCATTGAGAGCCCGGAAGACGGTAGGGGCCTCACTAGTCAGACCCGAGGGAGGCCGGCTCCTAGCAACTGGCCAGTTCCTTCCCCGGGGCCCCACATACCATTAACCAAATAAGACGCAAAGTGGCTACATCGATCTCCCACCAGGCGGCGGGACTGTAGCCACGCTCCTCTAACCAACCACGCATCATTAGCATCATGACTACAGCAATCCGTAGCTGGCAAGACCCGCGAGCGGCGCAGGCGGCCTGTCGGCTCCGTACAAGACCAGCTGGCGGGGACCACTAGGCGGCGGGCCCCAATAGTCGGCGGGGAATCCGACGACCAGAGAGACTGACGGCTGGGCCCTACGCTCAGCCGGATTACCATTGTACCCCTAGGGGGGTAGGCCTATATAAACCCCCCATGGCACCCATGCAAAGGGTTCAGACCTGTTAGGACTAGACTCACACTTAGAGGGAGAGGAGAGCAAGCCCTGCCTCCTTCGACCTCTAGCACACAGCTCGAGGAGCACCATTGTACACGCTTGTGCCTTAGTGATCATGCGAAAACCCCGCAGAGTAGGACTAGGGGTGTTATCTCCTAGGAGAGCCTCGAACCTAGGTAAAGTACGCCGGTGTTCATGTCTATGCCTCATCCCGCTTCCAGGCACCGACAACGTTCTACTCGCTCCCACCATGATTAGCCATCCTTTGGCATATGTCGCACCCAACCCCCAACACACTGCCTATTACGGCCTACCCGAATTAGGCCCAGTAGCGTCATCTGGGCTGTCCAATATGATTCCAGCCTGTTGTAACTTCCGGCCCATGTCTTTCGGCCCATACAGGGCCCTTTGTAACTCTGGGCCCATTAAAGGCTCGAGATGAAACTGGCCCATAATGAACAATGTATCGCTTTATACCCATGAACGACCCATTAGTGTGTCAGCCATTTCTAGCCCGTGTTCACTTTCGGCCTTCTAAGGGCCCATTTATTCTTGGGCTCATTTCTAGAACTCGTTACTTACGGTCCGTCACTGGCCTGTTTTGCTTGTGGGCCAAATTCAGCCCGTGGTTACAGTCGGCCCGTTAACCCGCTGTGCCGTTTTCATAGCGTCATCAAATATGGCCTATTAACGACCCGTTATGGTCGGGCCATAAAATAGATGATTTCCACTCTAGCCCGTTTACGGCCCATTTTGCGGACTGTTATTGGTCCACGAATAGTACGACCCATGTTTGGCGAAATGATTATACGACCCATAGAAGGCCCATATATTACACGGCCCGTAGAAGGCCCATGGATCATATGGCTTGTAGGAGGGCCATGGTCACTACAGCAGGTAGAAGGACCATGGTTACAACAGTCCGTGTGTTGCCATGGTTATTGTGGCCTAGTTATAAAAATAGGTTATTATGGCCACTAGAAAAATGCGGAAAAAGAACTAAAGTGACTACAAGAAAACAACAAGCAAATATACAAGATAATAAGGAAATAAATAAGCAAGCAACTAACGCTAGGCTATTATGGCTATTACACATATTACATCCACTGGCATCAAAGTTCGCCACCAGTGTAAATATAGGGAACAAAGCAGCATATTACATACACTGGCCGTCTAAATTGGCCACCAGTGCAAATAAAGGCGGCAGCAAAACAAGTCCATAACTAAAAAAACTTTAGAAGAGGTCAAGAAACGTTATGTTGGGTGTCCACCATGCTGGCAGTAAGCTTAGCAAGCTTATTAGTTTTCACCTGTTTGGCGCTAAAATCCTCCAACGCTTGATGTTGCACCAGAAAGTATGCATCTGAATGCTCCAAGACTTCCGCAGTCCTTCAGCTTCTTGTCGCAGCATAGCTGATCGATGTCTTTCGGCTTGTAGTTGAGACTCAAGAAACCGAACCGATTTAGACAGTGAGTTTGAATAGCTTGTGCGAGCGGTAGTGGCCAGTAACTCGAACACTACACCATGACAGGACTTTGGGGTTGTGTCACCGTCTTCAAGATAGTTTTCCTTACCTATTTTATTAGCTTTATTGGAGACCAACAAGTATGTCTCACTATCCTGAACCTTATCTGCATTACTTCCTTTACCATTGCTTAATAAGGCACTCTTCCCCAATATTCTGTCAGCATTCTAAAAGAAGAAACAAGAAGGCACATAAGATGTTTAGCATGTTGTAACACCCCGGATGTAACTTTCCATCATTGTAAATCCAACTCTTGCCATTTCCGGCTATGTGATATGATATTCCCTTCGTGGTTGTGTTTTTGTCTTCGTTTTTCATTTTGTTCATGTCATGCATTTCATCTCATGTCATCATGTGCATCTCATTTGCATTCATGTTCGTCTCATGCATCCGGTCATTTTCCCCGTTGTCCGTTTCACAACCTGACACTCCCACATGCACGAGTTGCACCCCCTCTAATCCCGTTTCGTCAGCGGGACAAAAACATTCTCCGAATGTTTCGAGATTTGTCGAGTAGCCTTGGTACATCACCGGTAGGCCGCCTGTCAAATTTTGTTCCATTTGGAGGTCGTTTCATGCCCCAACGGTTAACCGGGTAACCGCAAAGCCCCTCTCTCTTTGCATCCCAGCACCCCTCCAAAACAGCCCACTAGCCCATGTAAACCCCCTCCATGCTCTCCATCGTTGGATCATAATCGTGTGGGTGAAAACCACACCTCATTTGGACTCTCCTAGCTTCCTCTACCTATAAATAGGTCCTCCCCCTCCATTTTTGCAGTGCAAACCCTAGATCCATTCATCCCCGCGCCGCCAGACATGTCCTCCGCCGTTCGGACATGTCCGCCGTCGCCCCACGCCAATGATACGCCGCCACCTGTCCCTGGGCGCCGCTCCGCCGCCAGGCCCGCTCGGGCCCATCACCGGCCTTCCCGGCCCGAGGCGCGGCGCCGCCGCCTCCCGCGGGCACCTGAGCCCCGCCGCCCTTCATCGAGCGTCGCCCGCCTGCGCACCGCCGCCTCAGCCGGCCACCTCCACCGAGCGCCGCCGCCAACCGCCCGCACGCCCCGCCGCCGCGCTGCGCCGCCCCGCACCCCGCTCAGCCCCACCGCCTCCTCCTCGTCGCGCTGCCACCTGCTCATCACCGACACATCTCCGGAGTCGTCACCTCCCATCGCCGGAACATTGTCGGAGTTGTCGCCTCGTTGCCGGATCTGGGGAGCAAGTCCCAGGAATTTCTATCTCCTGTGCACATGTTTGACATGTCATATCTCTATGCACATAGCTCCGATTTGAGCATATGATATGTCAAAATGTTCGTCTCGTGATGCTCTTCATGGTAGTGTCATTTGCATGCATGTTACTATCCAGATTGATGCTCTAATCTTTGTTGCAAAAGCGCTATATGATGTTGTCTGCTGGAATTTATCATAACTTGATGATTTGTCATTTTCGTTGCATTTTGTGTGTGCATCCTATGAGCATGATGTCTACATGTTTTGTGAGCTACATCATGCCATATTTATAGTGGTGCAAGCCTTGTATTTTTGTCAGCTATGCGGTGACTACCACAAGCATGCAAAGTAGGCTTCATAATGTTGTTGTTTTCAGACACTTAGAATGTTTTGCTAAGTCATGTCCTAGTACATTTTGATGCTATGTAAACTTGTTTCTGCCATGAGATACATGCACATTTAGATTTAATTCAGTAAGACTGTTTTGGAGATGTGGTATTGCTCTACCCATTCATGCCTCTGGTTGCAATTATGCAGTATTCTAGCTTGTCATTACCATGCTCTACTTTTGCTAAATATTGTTCCTGGCAGATTGTTAACCTGATGATCAGTTTTGCCATGTGTTTTTCTAGTGATCTATCAATGCTATGTACTTTCTTTTGCCATGTTTAGCTTCTCGAACATGTCTACTTACGGTTGGTTACCTTTTTATTCCATGAAATGCTTTGTGGTGAGTGGCATGAGCTTCCAAAGTTGCTATCATGAATCTGTTTCTGCCATGTCATGTTCTTCTTCTAAGTCTGAAACCGTTCATATAACTTGCCATGTTTTCATGGGTGCTATGGGTGCTACCTTATTGTCTATGCATTTTTGATTAAAGTTCAGTAAGGGAGTTTTTTTCTATGTCTTTAGTACTAGCATGCCATGCCATTGTTTGCCATTTTATGTTCCTGTAGCATATTGTTTGCTAGCTCTAAACATTGCTTCCTGCTATTGTTTTGACATGTTTAGTATTTTCACTAAGTCTGTGAAGCTGATACCATTTGCATTTTTGCCATGCTATTTTAAGCTTGTTCTAGTGAGTTCTAGCCAGAGCTCAGTGTTCATGTTTTGTAGAGCTTCATGTGTACTTTACTTCCATGTGCTTTGTTGTTATGTCGGAGTGTTGTAGTATAGTTTCTTGTTGCATTCTAAGTGCTATGATGCTGTTAATCGCAGATTCGCATCATTCTTGTTTTGTTTGTCATTTGCAAACCGTGCATCCGGTTCCGGTGATCCTAAAACCGATATCGACCGAAATCACCCCATCTTTCCAGCGGCACACTTGGTTTGCCAAGTTGATGCCTTGATCATCTTTTCCCTACCGGAGTACCCATATGCATTGCACATCATACCTTGCATTCCATGCCATGTATTGCATCATGTTGCTTGTGCATTGCACCATGATTGATTATTGTTCCGTTACTTGTGTTCTTGCTTTGGGTAGAGCCGGGAGACGAGTTCATGAACAAGGAACCTTTTGAGTATGCTAACGAGGAGCAAGCTTTCGACAACTCTGAGAACTTTGCAGGCAAGATGACCATTACCCTCGATATCACTTCTATCATTGCTTGCTAGTTGTTCGTTCTATTGCTATGTCGCGCTACCTACCACTTGTTTATCGTGCCTCCAATATTGCCATGTCAAGCCTCTAACCCACCTTCCTAGCAAACCGTTGTTTGTCTAAGTTACCGCTTTTGCTCAGCCCCTCTTATAGCGTTGCTAGTTGCAGGTGCCTTGCAGGTTGTTCCATGTTAGAACATGGATATGTTGGGATATCACATTATCTTGTATTTTAATTAATGCATCTATATACTTGGCAAAGGGTGGAAGGCTTGACCTTTTGCTCGGTATTTTGTTCCACTCTTGCCACCTTAGTTTCCGTCATATCGGTGTTATGTTCCTTGATTTTGCGTTCCTTACGCGGTTGGGGTTATGGGATCCCCTTGACAGTCCGCTTTAAATAAAACTCCTCCAGCAAGGCCCAACCTTGGTTTTAGCATTTGCCTAACAACCACCTAACCTTTTCCCTTGGGAGTAGTAAACTCGAGGGTCATCTTTATTTTAACCCCCCCGGGCCAGTGCTCCTCTAAGTGTTGGTACGAACAGGGCGATGTCCGGTGCCCCTTGGGCAAACAGGGTCTCAGCTAACCCGATGTCTCGCCCATCCGGTGTGCCCTGAGAACGACATACGTGCGACTCCTATCGGGATTTTTCGGCACATCGGGCGGTCTTGTTGGTCTTGTTTTACCATTATCGAAATGTCTTGTAACCGGGATTCCGAGACTGATCGGGTCTTTCCGGGAGAAGGAATATCCTTCGTTCATCATGAGAGCTTGTGATGGGATAACTTGGGACACCCTTGCAGGGTATATACTTTCGAGAGCCGTGCCCGCGGTTACGTGGCTGATGGGAATTTGTTAATATCCGGTTGTAGAGAACTTGACACTTGACTTAATTAAAATGAATCAACCGCGTGTGTAGCCGTGATGGTCTCTTTTCGGCAGAGTCCGGGAAGTGAACAAGGTTTGGGTTATGTTTGAACGTAAGTAGTTCAGGATCACTTCTGGATCACTTCTAGCTTCACGACCGTTGTGTAGTTTAACATCTTACTCTTGTATTCGTATGTTAGCCACCATATTTACTTAGTGCTTGATGCAACTCCACCTAATTACCACATCCTACCCATAAGCTTGCGTAGTCTTGATCTTGCAGGTTTTGAGATTGCTGAGTCCTCATGACTCACAGATACTTCCAAAACAGTTGAAGGTGCCGATGATACCAGTGCAGGTGATGCTACCGAACTCAAGTAGGAGTTCAACGAGGACCTTGGCCGTTACTACATGTTTTTTCCTGATGATCGGCAGTGGAGCCCAGTTGGGACGATCGGGGATCTAGCAGTTGGGTTTATCTTCTTTTCATTTGGTTTGTCTGTAGTCGGACTATGAGTGTACTCTGATGATGTTTGAATTATTTGATATTGTGTGATGTGGTGAGTGTAAGCCAACTCTATTTATCCCTTTCTCTTTCATTACATGGGATGTTGTGAAGATGACCCTTGTTGCGACAAAACCACTTTGCGGTTATGTCTCTAAGTCATGCCTCGACACGTGGGAGCTATAGCCGCATCGTGGGTGTTACAAGTTGTTATGGGAGCCATCCCCGACTTTGGAGCCCCCTTCTTGATTGAATCACTGATGTTGTTGAGTCTAGAACAAAATGTTTTGAGTCTTAGGATTATATATATCGGAGAGTAGGATTCTTGTTACTCCTCAGTCCCTTCGTCGCTCTGGTGAGGCCTCCTGACATAGATATTTTGACTTTCCTGTCCTCAAATTTCACTAATTTTTTTAGGATCACGCGGGTATCTTGGGATCGTTCTGATATTCTTGTGACGAGAACATTGTTCTTGGTGCCTCCTGACATTTAGGGGTTGTGGCAGTGTCCTGGGGAGTTGAGCTCTGAGGTGTTGTCGTCACAATTTTATCGTTGCAGTTTTGGAATACCTGAGTTCGCTGACATCGAGAATCTCTTTTATGTAGCTAGTGGTAAGATAACCTCGACGCCACCCAGTACTGGGGCGGGAGTTCGGGAGTATTGCCATATCTTGTATAACGAATGCTTTTCGAAGGTTGAGGTACACGATTTCCAGAGTTTTCTTGGTTATGTGTTGACGGATGGATACAGTTGGAGCGTAGGGCTTGTTAGTTGTGTGATATATATTCTGCCTCCCTGTATCCCCAACACTAGATTGCATAACCAGAAAGTTTCAGGAGTTAATAGGTGGGAATTCAAGTAGCTCTGAGAATATGTTTCCGACAGATGCATGATATGGGATTGGGTAAATCTCTATCATATGTGTTTGTTCTGGCTTATTTCCTAAGCCAATGCTTGTTTTGTTTTTGTTGTGGTATTCAAGTTGCTTAACTGTCAAATGTTGATTCCATGCCTCTTTATAAGCGGTGTTCTCATATTTCTATGGGAGTGCTAATCCTTTTGATCATCAAGGTTGTCTTTTCAATTCCTTCCAACCGGTGTGCTTTTCTTCAAGTGGATCCGATCATTTCAACATTCACGAGATCAAATTCCAGTTCTTCTCAATGGTGTCTGTTTCATCCGTCCCAAGTTTCCTTTCTTTTCCCACCATCCCACCCTTAACTTCAAGGACTCATATATCTTAATCAAGTATCTATCTTATGGATGTGAAGTTTCTTCATTCTTTCCTTCAATGTTTTTAGCCGGCGATTCTCGTCAAGATGCTAAGAAAGCTTCGAGTTTATTATTCTTCCTTCTCTTTTCTTCTCCGGTGGATTCAATTCAAGCTTTGTTCAACATATCCTTTCCTCGTTTCAAATGTTTCTCATGCCGGTGAACCTCTTAATCATCCACTTCTCACCATTCGTTTCTTCTGGAGTACTGAAGATATCTCAGGAGATTAGTGTTTTCATTCCTAATCCGTTCAAGCTATCTTGAGGTTGTTATTTCTTTTGAGCCATTTAATTAAACCGACGCAATCCCCCTTTCAAGTAATCGTTCAACGGTGTATCTTTTGAGTGGGCCCTAACCCATAGGTCTTTTCCCAGGATCTTACCTGACTCTTCTATTTTTCCTGGAGCTATTACCAACTTCTTTTTGAAGTTTGACGTAAGAATGAATTTCATCAGTCAAATGTTTTCCAAGATTGATTTCAAATTATTTTTCATTCTTGGCTCAACCTCTTTGTTTTTTCATTCTCCCGGAGTATCTCAAAAATTCGTGGTGGTGTTTCACATCGTCATTCTCTGCATTTGAAGACCGAAGAAGATTTTCTCTTAAAACTTGCTCCTTTCTCTTGAAGATGCGTAGTTCAAGCTTGATGTCATCCTCTCATAATTATTTTCGATTGTGAGAATACTTTTCACCCATCCGGAGCAATTAAGTAGTCTTTTCAGTTTGATTCTCCGGATCCCATCATCTCAGAATTATTCATTCTCAGCTTTCGGATCTAGTTCTCCAAATCTTACCGATGGATCGTTCAAGTATTCTCTAATCAACTCGGGATCTCTTCGTTCACTTGTATCTAAATTCTCTCAAGTATCTTCGTTCGTTTTCTAACTCTTCCTGGAGTTTCGCTATCTTTTCTTTGTTCGTTTTTAATTCTTACGGTGGTTTGTTCAAGATTCCTCTTCCTATGTTCTCATATTATTTTATTCGTTGTTTTAACCATACGGGTGGTTCGTTGAAGACCTTCCCAAGTTTGTGCTCTATCTCTCTTCATCGTTTCTACGAGAATAAGTAGTATGCCAAATCCGTTGCTTTTCATAAATCTAAATTGGTGAAGGATATGCATAACGTAATTCTTATTATTGTTTCATCCAAGTGATCTAATTTCTTATTTACAGAGTTGTTCATCATGTCACATTTTCGGTTCGAATTACATCATCTTTTCTTTTCCAGAGTTCCAAGTTTTTCGCATTATCTCGTCGCAAAGCTCCATCTAAATCATCGGAAGACTTCGCCTTGTATTTTCAACTTCTCTTCCTTTTATCATCCTTTTATTACTGGAGTTCTTCATTGATGCTCTACATGGTGGTTGGTCAAGGATTCTTTTCATTGTTCAGTCGTTCTTCCAGATTTCTCTCGAAGTTATGATCCGCCAAGCTATACTCAAAATTAAACAGGGTGCTCAACACATGTTTTGTTTTGAGGAGTTCAAGTATTCTTCATCTTGCATTCCAAAGTGCAATTCTTTCTACTTTATCTTTTGAGATGGCGTTATATCACTCTTGACAATTTCCATTCATGTTTCCCGATTCATATGTTGTCAAGAATGAGGTATTTTAAATCCATCAATCTCTTCGTTGGAGTTATCTTGTGTCATATTTCACCTAAAGCCTTCCCTAAGGAATGTTGCTATTGTGGTGCTTATCAATGATCCAAGTTATCTATCTATAGTCTTGGTGGAAGAAGTTTTCATCTCGTTGGTGTTATCAATTATATTATTTGTTTTCGTAGTGGCAGAATTTTGCCTCAATTTTGAGAAGTTTTCCATAAGCCCACTACAAGCTTATTCGTTTCGTTGTTGGTTTTCCAACAATTCCGTTATAACTTTTCTTGGAAGGGTGATTTCCAAGATCATTTGTGGCAGAAGTTGGAATTTTCTTCTTCATTCTTCTAATCCAATGATTTATCTTCTATTATTTATTCCGGAGGCATTGTGATATTGCTCTCTTCACTCATCATCTCGAGTTGTGAGGATCGTGTTCCTTCGTGCTTATCCATTTAACCGGAGTGTCATGTCCTCTTTTCAAGTTCTTCCCATTTTGTCAAGTTTTGCTTCTCTTTCCAACCGGAGTGCTGCCTGCATTCTTTCATTCTCATTTCTTGCTTATTCCGTTTTCAGCCGGAGTGGTTACATGTCGTTCCATGTCGCTGGAGCTCTTCATTCATGTCTTTGGAACCCCAAGGTTTTCGCAATGTTCCTTGTTCCTCTTTTCTAACAGAGTGTTTACAACTTCCTTCATCTCCGTTGTATTCTTTTCTCAAAATGGTTTAACCTCTCAAGGTTCATTGGTTTCACTCGTTTGTACAAGAAGCAACTTAGTTTTACCTCTCATCTACCTTTTCTGCTTCTCTCCGGTGGCATCCTAGATCTCGGGACGAGATCCTCTTGTAGTGGTGGAGTGTTGTAACACCCCGGATGTAAGTTTCCATATTTGTAACTCCAACTCTTGCCATTTCCGGCTATGTGATATGATATTCCCTTCGTGGTTGGGTTTTTGTCTTCGTTTTGCATCTTGTTCATGTCATGCATTTCATCTCGTGTCATCATGTGCATCTCATTTGCATTCGTGTTCGTCTCATGCATCCGGTCATCTTCCCCGTTGTCTGTTTCGCAATCCGACACTCCCACATGCACCCGTTGCACCCCCTCTAATCTTGTTTCTTGAGCGGGAGAAAAACATTCTCGGAATGGGTTGAGATTTGTCGAGTTGTTTTGGTACATCACCGATAGGCCCCCAATGGTTAACCAGGTAACCGCAAAAGCCCCTCTCTCTTTGCAGCCCAGCATCCCTCCAAAACAGACCACTAGCCCACCTAAACCCCCTACATGCTCTCTGCCGTTGGATCACGATCGTGTGGGCGAAAACCACACCTCATTTCGACTCTCCTAGCTCCCTCTACCTATAAATAGGTCCTCCCCCTCCATTTTCGTAGTCCAAACCCTAGATCCGGTCCTCCCCGTGCCACCGGACATGTCCGGCGCCGTCCTGACATGTCTGTCGTCACCCCGCGCCAATGAGACGCCGCCACCTGTCCCTGGCCGCCGCCCCGCCGCCAGGCCCGCTCGGGCCCATCGCTGGCCCTCCCGGCCCAGGTCACCACGCCGCCACCTCCCGCAGGCACCCGAGCACCACCGCCCTTCGCCGAGCGCCGAGCACCGCCCGCCTGCGCGCCGCCGCCTTCGCCAGCCACCTCCACCGAGCACCGCCGCCAACCGCCCGCACGCCCCGCTACCACGCTGCACCGCCGCCCCGCGCCCCGCTCGGCCCCGCCGCCTCCTCCTCATCGTGCTTCCGCCTGCTCGTCGCCGGCACATCGCCGGAGTCGTCACCTCCCATCACCGGAACATCGCCGATGTCATCGCCTCGTCGCCAGATCTGGGGAGTGGGACGAGATCCACCACTCCCCCGAACCTAACACGGCGCCCTGTCCCGGATCTCCGCGTCCCACTCCACCTCGTCCCATTTACTTTTTAGAGGGGTATATTTTCTCCATGTCCCAGGATTTTCTATCTCATGTGCACCTCTTTGACATGTCATATCTCTATGCACATAGCTCCGATTTGTGCATATGATATGTCAAAATGTTCGTCTTGTGATGGTCTTCATGGTAGTATCATTTTCATGCATGTTACTGTCCATATTGATGCCCTAATCTTTGTTGCAAAAGTGTTATATGATGTTGTCTGCTGGAATTTAACATAACTTGATGATTTGTCATTTTTGTTGCATTTTGTGTGCATACTATGAGCATGATGTCTACATGTATTATGAGCTACATCTTGCCATCTTTACACTGGTTCAGGCCTCATATTTTTTGAGCTATGTGGTAACTACGACAAGCATGCAAAGTAGGCTTCATAATGTTGCTGTTTTCAGACACTTAGAATATTTTGCTAGGTCATTTCCTGTTACATTTTGATGCTATGTAAACTTGTTGTTACCATGCGATCCATGCACATTTAGAGATAGTTCAGTAAGACTGTTTTGGAGATGTGGTATTGCCTTGCCAATTCATGCCTCTGGTTGCAATTTAGGAGTATCCTACCAATTTTGCTTTACTTTTGCTAAATATTGTTCTTGGCAGATTGTTAACATGATAATCAGTTTTGCCATGTGTTTTGCTAGTGATCCATGCACCCTATGAACTTGCTCTTGCCATGTTTAGCTTCTTGAACATGTCTACTTACTGTTGGTTACCTTGTTATGCCATGAAATGTTTTGTGGTGAGTGGCATGAGCTTGCAAAGTTGCTATCATGAATCTGTTTCTGCCATGTCATGTTTCTCTTCTATATCTGAAACTGTTCATATAACTTGCCATGTTTGCATGGGTGCTATGTGTGCTACCATATTTTCCATCCATTTTTGATTAAAGTTCAGTAAGGGAGTTTTGTTCTATGTCTTTAGTACTAGCATGCCATGCCTTTGTTTGCCATTTTATGTTCTTGTAGCATGTTGTTGGGTAGCTCTAAACATTGCTTCCTGATGTTGTTTTGACATGCTCAGTATTTTCATTAAGTCTGTGAAGCTGATACCATTTGCATTTTTGCCATGCTATTTTGAGCTTGTTCTAGTGAGTTCTAGCAGGAGCTCAGTGTTCATGTTTTGTAGAGCTTCATGTGTACTTTACTGCCATGTGCTTTGTTGTTATGTCGGAGTGTTGTAGTATAGTTTCTTGTTGCATTCTAAGTGCTATGATGTTGTTAATCGCAGATTTGCATCATTCTTGTTTTGTTTGTCATTTGCAAACCGTGCATCTGGTTCCGGTGATCCTTATACCGATTTTGACTGAAATCACCCCATCTTTCCAGTGGCACACTTGGTTTGCCAAGTTGATGCCTTGATCATCTTTTCCCTTCCGGAGTACCCATAAGCATTGCACATCATACCTTGCATTCCATGCCATGTTTTGCATCATGTTTCTTGTGCATTTCCCCGTGATTGATTGTTGTTCCGTTGCTTGTGTTCTTGCTTTGGGTAGAGCCGGTAGACGAGTTCATGAACGAGGAACCTCTTGAGTATGCTAACGAGGAGCAAGCTTTCGACAACTCTGAGAACTTTGCAGGCAAGATGACCATTTCCCTCATATCACTTCTATGCTTTCTTGCTAGTTGTTTGTTCTATAGCTATGTCACGCTACCTACCACTTGTTTATCGTGCCTCCCATATTGCCATGTCAAGCCTCTAACCCACCTTCCTAGAAAACCGTTGTTCGGCTAAGTTACCGCTTTTGCTCAGTCCCTCTTATAGCATTGTTAGTTGCAGGTGCCTTGTAGGTTGTTCCATGTTGGAACATGGATATGTTGGGATATCACATTATCTCGTATTTTAATTAATGCATCTATATACTTGGCAAAGGGTGGAAGGCTTGGCCTTTTGCTCGGTGTTTTGTTCCACTCTTGCTGCCTTAGTTTCCATCATACCGGTGTTATGTTCCTTGATTTTGCGTTCCTTATGCGGTTGGGGTTATGGGACCCCCTTGACAGTTCGCTTTGAATAAAACTCCTCCAGCAAGGCCCAACATTGGTTTTAACATTTGCCTAACAACCACCTAACCTTTTCCCTTGTGAGTTACAAACCCAAGGGTCATCTTTATTTTAACCCCCCTGGCCAGTGCTCCTCTGAGTGTTGGTCCGAATTGGGCGATGTCCGGCGCCCCCTGGGAAACTAAGGCCTCAGCTAACCCGACATTTGGCACATCCAGTGTCCCCTGAGAACGAGATACGTGTGACTCCTCTCGGGATTTGTCGGCACATCGAGCGTTCTTGCTGGTCTTGTTTTACTATTGTCGAATGTCTTGTAACCGGGATTCCGAGACTGATAGGGTCTTTCCGGGAGAAAGAATATCCTTCGTTGATCGTGAGAGCTTGTGATGGGCTAAGTTGGGACACCCCTGCAGGTTATAAACTTTCGAGAGCCGTGCCCGCGTTTTTGTGGCAGATGGGAATTTGTTAATATCGGTTGTTGAGAACTTGACACTTGACTTAATTAAAATGAATCAACCACGTGTGTAGTCATGATGGTCTCTTTTCGGTGGAGTCCGGGAAGTGAACATGGTTTGGGTTATCTTTGAACGTAAGTAGTTCAGGATCACTTCTTGATGACTTCTAGCTTCACGACCATAGTGTAGTTTCCCATCTTATTCTTGTATTCGTATGTTAGCACCATATTTACCTAGTGCTTTCCGCAACTCCACCTCATTACCACATCCTACCCATAAGTATGAATAGTCTTGATATCGATGGTTTTGAGATTCCTGAGTTGTCATGACTCCCAGATACTTCCAAAACAGTAGCAGGTTGTGGAGTTCATTTTTGTACGAAAAGGCAACCCACGTGATAATTTCACGCGTGTAGCGGTTGTTTACTCGAAGGAGGGTCCTGTACCATGCGTAGACGGAACAAAGTTCGACTTGACGTGTTAGTATTAAATAAAGTTATACTCCTCAATGGCACGTACAGAATATAAAACGATTGTCGTCGGGAAAAAAATCCGCTCCACTATATACAATGGAGCCTACCTGCCGGGGTTTGTCTCTCGTCACACTATCTCACACAAGGCGGTGGTGGCCTCTCTCTCTCACCGTTGGTCACTTATTAGGCCGCATCCCGTCCGCCGACGGAAAGGGGGATGTGCATCATTTCTCCGTTCGACGGCGTTGAGGCAGCATGTCCCGATCTGCAGTACCTGTCGTTCTCTCCGACCAAGCTCCGGCATGGTAGGGCCTTCGCCACTTGCTCGCAGCTGTAGTATAGGCATATCCCGGCCGCCGGCGCCCTCCTAGTTACATCCCGACGACCCTTAGGGACAGCTTCCTCCAGCCTTGCTCCACTACCCATCTTCCCACGTTATTGCATGTGGAAAATCCTACATGTGGATCTTCTTTAGTTCTTTTCTTAGAACGTATCTCAGGCAACATACTTTCCATCTTGCAATCTCATCCTCAAACGTTATTGATAAACCAACATCCTTGACATGGAATATGCTTCTTTTTTGTCGGTGTATGTGTCTTCAACTCCTGTTATTGGGTAGTAATTGTTTCCTTTATACCTCTTTTTGCAAACAGGGCTATCCATCTCACTTCATTGCTATTTTGACCTTTTGGTGAACTACACAAATCACTTTTTTTCTTAAGAGTGTTTTGTGCAGTTCCACCAAAATGTCACACGGGCAATATTTTTACATTTCCGTGGGACTACAGAAAGGGAGATTGGTTTTTCAATCCTCCTCATCCAACTCCATGCCTAATCTTCTCCAACAAGTAGTTAGTCCTAAGAGAGATCGCAGAGGTGATTGGCTTCTATTTGTGTGTGTTATGTTTCATCATCTAGTTCCACTATTGTTGTATTCACACTGATTGGATATCTTTGCAAACAGGGATGATCAGCTCGATTTTAGTGGAACTGCTCAAAATGATCGGATTGTGATGTCCTACATACACCTGTTTCTTGGCTACAGAGCTGCGTGAAACTAGCTTCCAACCAATGAACATATGTGTCCTCTTGCCTCAAGATTGTCTCATTACAACATTCCATCAAATAAAAATGAAACTACCATGGCTGCTAATGCGTCTCAATGGTTCATAGACCAGCGCAAATATTCACATCACAACTAAAGACAAAGTTGTGAGAAGGTGTACAAATAAAGAAAAATATATAATTGATGGATGTTGTTCGTAGGCATGGCTCCATTTCCTGGGCACAGTACACGTACCCAGAATGGGCGGTATGGCGTCACGGGAAAAAAGTGCCCGACGCCCGTCGTTGACGGAACTGGACGCACGCCATGGGAAACATGGCAAAAGCACCAACGGTTCCACGATCCGTACACGAACACGGACCCGTACAGGAACCCACAATCCTAAGGCGAAACCTTGTTTCTACGGGAACCAAAGTTGAAACCTTCATATCATCGGAGTACAATTTCATTATGCTAGAAAATTATGTGTACATATAAACAAGTCCAGAAAGATTGATAGCAATGCCAGAGTCAATTCAACTTCATTTCGCCGAAATGTGGGACATCCTTCATCCAGCTCCACCTGCCATGCAACAATATTGAGTGCACAACTAAAAGTGCAACTATCCCTGGGTGGTTCTGGTAATTACTAACAACATATAGCTCATTGAACTAATACTACTTCAAGGTGATCATTTCAGAAAGTTCAATGTTTGGCATGGCATGGATTAGGAATGTGGACCCCTCAAAATGCTAAGGACACACATTGGCTCAAGCTCAAGACTCTACATTTTCATTTTAGTGATCCAAGATCACATTGAGTCCATAGGAAAAGCCAATACTATTAAAAGGGGATGAGGTGTTGCTTAATGACTTACTTGCTCAAAATTCTTAGTGATATGCTCCAAAAACCCTCAACCACTTTCTCATATCCACATATGTCCCAAACCAAAAGTCAAACTCGGCCCCACCGAAATGTTCTATCCGGCGCCACCGAGTTCACTTGACATAGCCACTGCCAGAAACCCTAGTCATTTCGGTCTCACCGATAGGGATCTCGGTCTCACCGAGATGGGATTGCAAACTCTCTGTTTCCCTTCGTAACGTTTCGGTCCAACCGAGATGAGCGATCGGTCCCACCAAGTTCGCAATGCAAACTCTCTGTTTCCCCTTCGTAACATTCGGTCTCACCGAAATGAGCGAATCAGTCCCACCGAGTTTATCTGACCAACTCTCTAGTTAGCTTATTACCAAAGTTGGTCCCACCGAGTTTGAGTAATCGGTCTCATCGAGATTACGTTATGCTCTAACCCTAATGAAATCGGTCCCACCGAGTTGACATGTTAGTCCCACCGAAAAGCCTAATGTTCACATTTTGAACTAAATCAGTCTGGCCGAGTTTTCTGATTCGGTCCCACGGAGTTCGGTGAATTGTTTGTAATAGTTAGATTTTGTGCGGAGGCTATATATACCACTACACCCTTCCTTCATTAGTAAGGAGAGCCGTCAGAACGTGTCTACACTTCAGCATTCATTTTTTGAGAGAGAACCACCTACTCAAGTCTTGAGACCAAGATATTCCATTCCAACCATTTGAATCTTGATCTGTAGCCTTCCCCAAGTTACTTTCTACCAAATCCAAATCTGTGAGAGAGAGTTGAGTGTTGGGGAGACTATCAATTGAAGCACCAGATCAAGGAGTTCATCATCAACACACTGTATATTACCTTTTGGAGAGTGGTGTCTCCTAGATTGGTTTGGTGTCACTTGCGAGCCTCCGACAAGATTGTGGAGTTGAACCAAGGAGTTTGTGCAAGCAAGGAGATTGCCTACTTCCTAAAGATCTACCCTAGTGAGGCAAGTCCTTCGTGGGCGATGGCCATGGTGGGATAGACAAGGTTGCTTCTTTGTGGACCCTTCGTGGGTGGAGCCCTCCGTGGACTCGCGCAATTGTTACCCTTCGTGGGTTGAAGTTTCCATCAACGTGGATGTACGATAGCACCACCTATCGGAACCACGCCAAAAATCTCCATGTCTACATTGCTTTTTGTCCCTCCAAACTCCTCCCTTTACCTTCATATGCAAATCTTTTACATTCCGCTACGACATTCTTAGACTTGCATGTGTAGGTTGATTGCTTGACTTGTGCTAAGTTGTTAAAATCTGCCAATACTTAAAATTGGGAAAAGGCTAGATTTTCATTTGGTCAAGTAGTCTAATCACCCCCTCTAGACATACTTTCAATCCTACAAGTGGTATCAGAGCTTTGGCGTCCATTTTCCTTGATTTCCATAGCTTTGGTGATCATAGTCTTGGTTTCACAACCTAGGAGAGTATGGCGTCCAGCGAGGCAAATTACCACCATAGAGGTCCTTACTTTGATTGTACTAATTTTGCTAGTTGGAAGCATAAGATGAAAATGCATATTCTCAGACATAAACCCCGCCGTTTGGGATATTGTGTGTATTGGCTTGCAAGGTGAATTTTTTGATGGGAGAGAATTGAACCATGAAGCTAGCGTGGAAGAGTTAAAGACGCTGCAATACAACGCTCAAGCTTGTGATATCCTCTTCAACGGATTGTGCCCCGAAGAATTCAACAAAATCAGCCGCCTTGAGAATACAAAGGAAATTTGGGATACTTTGATTGATATGCACGAAGGTACCGAATCCTTCAAGGAATCCAAATTGGATGTGCTTCAAAGTCAACTTGACAACTTCAAAATGAAGGATGGTGAAGGTGTCGCCGAAATGTATTCTAGGCTTGCTCTCATCACAAATGAGATTTCCAGCTTAGGAAGTGAAGAGATGATGGATAGATTCATCATCAAGAAGATCCTAAGAGCCTTGGATGGAAAATATGATACCGTGTGCACATTGATCCAAATGATGCCAACTACAAAGATCTCAAGCCAACGGAAGTCATTGGAAGAATTGTTGCTCATGAGATGTCACTCAAGGATAAGGAAGAGCTTCACAACAAGTCAAGTGGTGCTCACAAAGCCTCATGTTATGCTCCTACATCATCAAGTGAGAAACAAGCCTTCAATGAAGAATTGAGCCTATGGTAAAGAACTTCAACAAGTTCTACAATAGTAGAAGCAAGGAAAGAAGTTCCAAGTCAAGGTCCTACAATGACAAAAGATCTTCGAGTCGTGAACAAAATTGCTATAATTGTGGAAGACCCGGACACTACTCCAGTGAGTGTATGCCCCCCTGCAAAAGAAGAGAAGATTCACCCAAAAGGAGAAGTAGAAGAGAAGAATGACCACCAAGAGAGAGAAGGAGTAGAGATGATCGTTATGAACGAAGAACATCACGGAGAAGGAAGGATTCGGAAAGGAAGGACAAGTCATCAAGGAGCTACACAAAACTAAGACATCAAGCTCATGTTGGTGAATGGGTAGCCGGCTCCGACTCCGACAATCATTCCGAGAGAAGTTATCACTCCGACTCCGAATATACTCAAGATGAAGGTGTTGCCGATATAGCACCTGTGTCAACCAACTCCTACGACATATTTGACTCACCAAATGAAGGAATTGGAAGATGCTTCATGGTTAAAGGCCCAAAGGTATCACACCCCGAGTATGTTGATTTCAATAGTGATGAAGATGATTTGCTAGGTGATGATGATTTACTTGTTGACAACTCTAGTGATGAAAACTATGATGAACTTGCTATTAATCATGTGAATCAATATAAAACGAATGATAACGATAAGAAGGAGATTGAGCGTCTAACTAAACACTCTTAAGTTAGCTCATGAAACTACCCACGAAAATCATCGAGAGCTTTTAAAGACTCATGAGAAGTTACGCTTTGAAAAGCTCAATCTTGAGCAAGAGCATGGGTTCTTAAAAGAAATCAATGATGATCTTCGCAAGAAAAGTTCTTCTTACATTGCCAAGCATTTACTCTTGTCTACTTACATGCCACAAGTCCAATCTAGCAACAAGAGTAAGAAAGATTCTTCTTCTAGTAGTAACAATAATCTTGTTAAATCCAATGTTGTTGCTTCTAGTAGTTCTCTTGATTCCACTAATGATTCTCTTAGCCAAGTTACACTTGAGAAATAAAATATCTTATTGAAGGGAATTATAGAGAAAGGTGTTTACAAGAGCCTTGACGGAAGTAAGCAATTTGAGGAAACTGTACGCAAGCAAAGAAGGCACTGGAAGAATCAAGGTACTGGTTTTGAACGAAAGTTCAATGCCAATGGAGTTGAGTGGGAAGAAGATCAATACCCCAAGACAAAGTTTGTTCCTCAACAAGATAAGTATGATCCTACTTCCTTCCAAGGGACACAAGCTCAAGATGATCTTGCACCACAAGACCACAGGCAAAAAAGGCAAGGACAAGCTTCAAGAGGAGATTGATGCATTTGAAGAAGCTCCTAAGGCCATGGTCAAGTGGGTTCCCAAGACTACACCAAGTTATACTTCATCAAGTATGACTACAACTCCAAGGATTCCCATCAAGATGATGTGGGTCCCGAAGAAGAAGAACTAGAGAGTTCTTGAGGGTGACTCCGCCAACATACTTTACTCATATCACTTTGGCAAGGACAAGTGCAAACAACTTCCACATTTTGCACTAGTTCAAGGAGTCACAAACCCTCTTGTTGGTAAGACAAGGGACAAGGTAACCTATTGCCTTCATGGACATCATATTATGTGAACATCACTCTATGTCTATGGATATCCTTGTTTGTTCCTTGTGGTACTAACCCGTGTAGGTATTGAAAGTGCAACTCACTCCAATGGATTGCTCCAAATGATCTACATCAACATTGAGTATCCACATCTTTAACACCTACATGAAGTCATCATCAACAAAATCCAAGGTTAGTTCATCCCTCTTAGGGGGATATCACATCTAGGGGGAGCTTTACTCTAATCAATAGAGCTAAAGCAACTCTAATGGTGTGAACACAACAATACTTTATGTAAAAGTGGCAACCCCACTTGTTCTTAAACGATGAGTATGACCTAC
This sequence comes from Triticum urartu, assembly GCF_003073215.2. Taxonomy (NCBI): domain Eukaryota; kingdom Viridiplantae; phylum Streptophyta; class Magnoliopsida; order Poales; family Poaceae; genus Triticum; species Triticum urartu. The sequence goes on from NC_053028.1 coordinate 382,862,935, forward strand.
GATCAAATGTTCTCATTTGACTCCTCATTCAGTATACTCATATAAAGATGACCTAGTCATCGCCAATTGCTTGATAGATGCTAGAGTGTTTGTGCATGCTTTGCCACATATTTCATTTGCCATTTTATTGCGTGAGCATGTTGATTGCATATTTTACTCATTTGAGGACATCCATTTGTTGCTTTGATTGTTTGGAATTTTCTATTTGGCCAAGTGGATGGACAAGAATGCTTAAGAACCTCCTCTAGCTATCTATGCTTTTCGCAAACTCTATTCATGCTACATCACAAAGTTTGATCAAATCAGATTCGAACCACTCTGTGTGAGGAGCACTCGGAGTCCCCGATTCATCTTAGACTTAAACTTCCAAAACCTCTCTGTGCATTTCGGTCTGATCGATCTGCCCATTTCGGTCACACCGAGTTCACTAAGTTGATCAAGGTTTTCAATCTCGGTGCAACTGATTTGAACTTTTCGGTCACACCGAGTTATAGTAACCTCTTGCAATTCTACATCTCGGTGCCACCGAGTTGTTCCACTCAGTCACACCGACAGGGTCGGGATATATATACCGACGGGTTGAATTTTGGAAATTTCTCCAAAACTCTTCATCCCGCGCGTGTCCTGCTCTACCGTCTCGGGTCTCCGGATCGTCTCCTCGTCGCTAGCGAGCTCCCGCTGCTGGTCTCCGTCGCCGTCAATGAGATTCTACCCTGCCGTTGTCGCCGTAGCGAACTCCCACCGAACTAGGGTATGAGTTCGACTTTATGTGCTAATTCCTCATTGCGATTCCTAGCACATTGCTTTGCCATGATCAGTACCATGTATGAAATCAATCTATCTAAAGAAAAATCCCTTTAGGTTAGGTTTGATTTGAAAATTTAGGGTTAGGTCTCCGCCGAACTCATCTTGGACCGACCGAGTTGTAGAAATCGGTCTCACCGATTTGGCTTAGGCCATTGCACATGCGCTTTTCGGTCTGGCCAAAAATTGCAAATCGGTGCGACCAAGTTCGATTCTTTGTGAAACCCTAGCAATCTCGAAGCCACCAAACTGTGACTCGGTCTGACCGACTTCACTAGTTTAGACTCCAATAGTTGCTTCGGTATCACCGAGTTTAACAAATCGGTAGCTCCGAAATGCTTTCTGTGGAGAACTAAAAATAAGTTTTTGACTCATTAGTTTTGCAAATAGTCTGCACTTTGTGATGCTCATCCATTCTGCCTCATCTACATCTATTCACAGGGTTTGCTGTCAGTTTGACTGCCAAGATGTCTGACCAGAGTGATAGCCAAAGCATATCTAAAGAACAAGTGCAAATGAGTGAGGGCACTAGTCCCTGAAGCACCTCAGATGATGGCAGCAGGAGCACTCCCAGTAACTTGCCAAAGGCAGCCACCAGGACAAGGAGGAAGAAAACCCTAGATTCTGAATATGAGGACTATGTGGCTATTAAGGAGGAAGTTAGCTCCAAAAAGAAGGTGCTGAAGAAAGAGTATGGTACTGCTGCAACAATAAGCGAGGGTTACATAAGAAGGCGCCTACAAAAAGAGTTCCAATGTCTAAGGCTAGGGCCTCAACTGCTGAAACCTCTAAGCCAACTAAAGAGGCTGCTGGGGAGGGAAAGAGGAAAGAGATGGTCAAAAAGACCACTGCCAGAGTTCTTGGTAGATCATCCATAATTAGAGAGTCAGAAGAAGGTGAACAAGAAGAGGATGCTGCACCAGCACCAAAGTCCCAGAAGCTCATGGGAGATGCAATCAAGTCAGGGGCTGCTCCATCAATTCCCAAAACTGCTCCCAAGGCTGTTGTTCTAGCTCAAAAGCCTTCTAAGCCCAAGAGAAGCACCAGGAACATCCTAGCTGAAGAAAAAAACAAGGCCCTGGGGCCTAAAGTTGAAGAAGAAGATGCAGAATCCCAAGTGCTGAGAAAACCGAAACCTAAGATTCCAGACCACAATGACACTCATCTAGTGGTAGAGGACATGAACATTAGGAAGGATGCAGGACTAATATTTTGGAGACAGTCTGATCCCTATGCTGTAAGGAGGAGGACTACAGTGGACTAAAGGTTCCATACCAAGGAACATCAGGACTTCTATGAGACCATTCTGCTTGACAAGAAGCCAATTGTCTGTGATATGAGATGGGCTGATTGGGAATTCATTGATGAGAATGAACCTTCATTAGTGCAAGCACAAGAGAAGAGAGCTAGGCAAAGTTAGAAAAGGCTGCAAGGATGCCAAGTGCTGAGGAAGCATCTCAGGTGTTCTTAAAGTGCAAACAAGATTAGCTAGGATATCTGATACAAGCAACATTGAGGATTGATAAAGGCTTGGCCACTCTGACTCAAAATCAGGAGAGATTGGAGAGGATCATTGAGACAAAGTTTTACGATCTTTATCTCAAAGTCACTGAGATACATACTGCAGTCGAGCAGCTCTAGGAGGAAGCAGAGGAGAAAAGAGGGAAGGCAACTACGGATGCTTTTCAGCGAGTGCCAAGGAGTCAGAGATCAGTTGCAGTGCCAGTATCAAATACAAGAGCCACTTCATCTGCACCAGCAATAGCTTCAGTGCCACCTCCAGCACCTAGTCCACCAGCTCCAACATCATCCACTGATTCCTTCGTCCTTGGAGTTCTCTCTACACCACCTCCCGAAGACCAAGCCTGAGAGACGCATAACACTATGCATTTTCAAACTTTTTGGTAACTTGTTGCCAAAGGGGGGGAAATGCATAGATCATAGGCTTCGAGAGAGAGTGTTTTGCTACTTTGTCTCTCTTGCTTTTTGTTGAACTTTTGTGTGTGCTCGTTTGATACTCTATGTATGTGTGAGATATTTGTATGATCACGTGTTTGATCATATTCACCTTTAATGCTTGCTTGGATGACATTATTTTCTATATCCCATATATGATCATTCACTTTTCTTTGTGATGAGTGCATGTTTTAATTCCTATCATTTTTAGTGCTCCACCAAGATGTATGTGACATGGAAGAGTGACCCATGATCCTAATTGATTGTGCATTTGCATTCAAAATCAAATCTTAAATAGTGCACAAATTTAGGGGGATCTCTTGCTTATCACATACTTCTCAAAGCGACGATATATTTAAATCTTATTATCATTTGTCGAAGCTTTGATCTATATGTTGTCATCAATTACCAAAAAGGGGGAGATTGAAAGTGCAACTATCCCTCGGTGGTTTTGGTAATTACTAACAACATATAGCTCATTGAACTAATACTATTTCAAGATGACCATTTCAAAAAGTTCAATGATTGGCATGGCATGGTTTAGGAATGTGGACCCCTCAAAATTCTAAGGACACACATCGACTCAAGCTCAAGACTCTACATTTTCATTTTAGTGATCCAAGATCACATTGAGTCCATAGGAAAAGCCAATACTATTAAAAGGGGATGAGGTGTTGCTTAGTGACTTACTTGCTCAAAATGCTTAGTGTTATGCTCCAAAAACCCTCAACCACTTTCTCATATCCACATATGTCCCAAACCAAAAGTCAAACTCGGCACCACCAAAATGTTCTATCCGGCGCCACCGAGTTCACTTGACATAGCCACTGCCAGAAACCCTAGTCATTTCGGTCTTACCGATAGGGATCTTGGTCCCACCAAGATGGGATTGCAAACTCTCTGTTTCCCTTCGTAACGTTTAAATCCAACCGAGATGAGCGATCGGTCCCACCGAGTTCGCAATGCAAACTCTCTGTTTCCCCTTCGTAACATTTCGGTCTCACCGAAATGAGCGAATCGGTCCCGCCGAGTTTGTCTAACCAACTCTCTGGTTAGCTTATTACCAAAGTCGGTCCCACCGATTTGACATGTCGGTCCCACCAAAAAGCCCAACGTTCACATTTTGAACTAAATCGGTCTGACTGAGTTTTCTGATTCGGTCCCACCAAGTTTGGTGAATTGTGTGTAACGGTTAGATATTTTGTGGAGGCTATATATACCCCTCCACCTTTCCTTCATTGGTAAGGAGAGCCATCAGAACGTGCCTACACTTCAACATTCATTTTTTGAGAGAGAACCACCTACTCATGTGTTGAGACCAAGATATTCCATTCCTACCATTTGAATCTTGATCTCTTGCATTCCCCAAGTTTTTTTGACTATGTACTACATGGCAAAAGCCTCACAAATCTTTATTGAAAGCAATAAAGGAAAAACAGAGTCTTGTACAATTCAATTACATAAGAAAGAAGAAAGGAGAAAGACATACTTACAACCCAAATGGGGTAACAAGAGCTAACTAAGGAAGATTAGTAATCCAGGTCAGAAGTCTATCCCTGTATTTACATTTAATCCTATGAGAGATGAAGGTTATGTCATGAATAAAGTTATGTCTCCAGGATCTGAATGTAGGCCTCTCATTCCTAAAAACCTTGCCATTCCTTAGAATCCTGATATTCCAAGCAGTTGTAAAGATCACTTCAGTGAAGAAAATATGCCCAAAATCCTTCCTAGCCTTTACTGCCATGTTATAAGTGGTCATCCTAGGCTAAGGATCCTAGTGAATCTGCAAGTAATCCCAGACTCTAACACTGAAATTACAGGAGAAAACAAGTGGGCAACATCTTCATGAATGAGATATGGGCATATCACACAAGAATGATCCTCCACATGCCAATGCCTCCTTTGTAACATATATCTGGTATTTAAATGATCCCTCAGCAGAAGCAACCCAAACATTTTAATTTTTAGAGTACATGAACATTTCCAAATCCATTGGAAAATAGGATCAATAACAATATCTTGATGCTCATGCATATAAAAGGATTTAGGTCTGAACCACCCCTTATTAAAAGGCCATATTGATGTCTACTACACAACCTTATTCTTGTAGACGTTGTTGGGCCTCCAAATGCAGAGGTTTGTAGGACATTAGCAAATTTCCCTCAAGTGGATGACCTAAGGTTTATCAATCCGTAGGAGGCGTAGGATGAAGATGGTCTCTCTCAAGCAACCCTACAACCAAATAACAAAGAGTCTCTTGTGTCCCAACACACCTAGTACAATGGTAAATTGTATAGGTGCACTAGTTCGGCGAAGAGATGATGATACATGTGTTATATGGATAGTAGATAATGGTTTTGTAATCTGAAAATATAAAAACAGCAAGGTAACTAATGATAAAAGTGAGCGTAAACGGTATTCCAATGATAGGAAACAAGGCCTAGGGTTCATACTTTCACTAGTGCATGTTCTCTCAACAATAATAACATAATTGGATCAGATAACTATCCCTCAACACGCAACAAAGAGTCACTCCAAAGTCATTAATAGTGGAGAACAAACGAAGAGATTATGGTAGGGTATGAAACCACCTCAAAGTTATTTTTTCCAATCAATCTGTTGGGCTATTCCTATAAGTGTCACAAACAGCCCTAGAGTTCGTACTAGAATAACACCTTAAGACACAAATCAACCAAAACCCTAAGGTCACCTAGATACTCCAATGTCACCTCAAGTATCCGTGGGTATGATTATACGATATGCATCACACAATCTCGGATTCATCTATTCAACCAACACATAGGACCTCAAAGAGTTCCCCAAAGATTATACCGGAGAGTCAAGACGAAATCGTGTGCCAACCCCTATGCATAGGTTCATGGGCGGAACCCACAAGTTGATCACCAAAACATACATCAAGTGGATCACGTGATATCCCATTGTCACCACAGATAAGCACGACAAGACATACATCAAGTGTTCTCAAATCCTTAAAGACTCAATCCGATAAGATAACTTCAAAGGGAAAACTCAATCCATTACAAGAGAGTAGAGGGGGGAGAAAACATCATAAGATCCAACTATAATAGCAAAGCTCGCGATACATCTAGATCGTAACACCTCAAGAACACGAGAGAGATAGAGAGAGAGAGATCAAACATATAGCTACTGGTACATACCCTCAGCCCCGAGGGAGAACTACTCCCTCCTCGTCATGGAGAGCACCGGGATGATGAAGATGGCCACCGGAGAGGGATTCCCCCCTCCGACAGGGTGCCGAAACGGGTCTAGATTGGTTTTCGGTGGCTACGGAGGCTTCTGGCGGCGGAACAACTAATCTGTTGTCGTCCTCGAAGTTTTTAGGGTATATGGGTATATATGGGAGGAAGAAGTACGTCGGTGGACCTCCGGGATGTCCACGAGGCAGGGGGCGCGTCCAGGGGGGTGGGCGTGCCCCCCACCCTCGTGGGCAGCCTGGGACTCTCCTGGTACAACTCCGATACTCCATGGGCTTCTTCTGGTCGAAAAATAAGTTCCGTGAAGTTTCATGTCAATTGGACTCCGTTTGATTTTCCTTTTCTTCGATACTCTAAAACAAGGAAAAACAAAAACCAACACTGGGCTCTGGGTTAATAGGTTAGTCCCAAAATAATATAAAAGTGTTTAATAAAGCCCATAAACATCCAAAACAGATAATATAATAGCATGGAACAATCAAAAATTATAGATACGTTGGAGACGTATCACATATCCATGAGTCATGGTCTGTAGAGCAAGCATAAGCATTTATCATTTGTTGTAGACATTCCACCTCAGCAAAAGCTTGGGTAGACAGAGGTAGATGCATAGATGACGCTCTTGAGAGAGCACGTTAAGAACTGAAAGCTGTCCATCAATAACAAAAGAAAAGATCCTAGGAAATTTTTCACTAATGGAGGAACCCTTAAGCTCAACCAGCCAACTATCAGTCGAAAACAGAATAGACCTGCCATCCCCCAACTTTGGAGTGGCCAGCTGACTGTATTTATGTGCCAATTTAAACACATCACGCCACCAAAAGGACCCACAAAGGCTGGTAGTATGAGGGACAAAGCTGTCATAGTAAGTGTTCCAGATGAGACCAGCCCAGGGGATGTCATAATGGTTATAAAACTTGGGCTAGAATTTCATAAGTAGAGCCTCATTCCGCACCCTTAAATTTTGCACACCAAGACCCCCTTTATTTTTTGGTAGACATACCAAATCCCAGGCAGCCACAGATTGTCTTGGAGTATCAGAATTCCCTCTCCAAAGGTATTATCTCTGAATCCTTTCAATTTGCTTCAGAATTCCAGGTGGGATGACAAGTGTGCATAGAAAGTAAATGGGCATGGAAGTTAAGACAGACTGGAGCAACTGTAATCTACTTCCTTGGTTCAGAAAACAAGAAGTGGCAGATAACCTCCTTTCAATTCTATGCACAGGGGGCAACAAATCCTGAATTGAGGGCCTGGTAGTTCCCATGGGGAGACCCAAATATGTGAAAGGCATAACTCCCAATTTGCATCCTATAATGGAAGCCAACCTATTAGCTTCATCATTTGACATGTTCATAGGCACCATAATGGATTTTGCAAAGTTCACGGATAATCCAGTTGAAGGAGCAAAAACATCAAGCATGCCTCTAAGAGCAAGGAGTTGTTGGTCTGAAACAGGTAACACAATGAGTGTATCATCAGGATACTACACTATGGGGTAATCCTGACTATGGGAAGGGATTGGAAGGGTCAAAATTCCTTTAGAGCACATATCATTGACTACGGACTCGAGTAGGTTAGCAGCAAGCACAAACAGTAAAGGTGGCATTGGATCACCTTGTCTGACTCCCCTCTTACATTTAAAATGATGTCTAGGTACACCATTGAGAAGCAGAGAAGATGAACCAGATGACAAAATGGATTGCGTCCAGGCTATCCATTTATCATTGAAACCCTTGTATCTCAGAATCCTAAGAATGGCATCATGCTTTATAGTGTCAAAAGCTTTAGTAAAATCCAACTTCAGCAAGACAATAGGTCTTTTTGATGCTTGACATTGATGAATATACTCAAAACACGAAGCTAAACAATCCTGAATAGACCTAGATTTGATAAACCCGTATTGGTTTTTGTGAATACAGGAGAGGATCACTTTCTGTAGTCTATTTGCAAGAAGTTTAGTGAGGAATTTTAAAGAAGTGTTTGTCAAAAAAATTGGCTTGTATCATTCAAACCCTCAGGTGATAGCTTTTTTGGAATGAGAGTTATGTGAGAGCTATTGGTACACTCCAGATCAAGGTGTCCTTCAGAAAACTCCTTGGGTAAAAATCATCCTTGATAATCTCCCAGCACTTTTTGAGAAAGAGGTTAGTGAAGCCATCCGGCCGAGGAGATCTATCAGGAGGCATCTCTTTAATAACACAGTCAATTTCCTGCTGGGAAAAAGGCTTAGTCAAATCATCAAGTCCCTCAACTTTTTTATAATATTGGGCATGTCAAAACCCATTTAAGTGTTATTAGCACATCCCATCCTCTATTTGAATTCCTGTAAAAAAAGCCCAGCAATTGTTGCATGATCAGAGGTCACTTGCCCATTATCAGAAGTTATACTGGAAATAGAGTTACTCCTGTATCCCTTAGTGGCCATGGCATGGAAAAGTTTAGTATTTTCCTCTCAAACTTTAACGCTCCTGATGGTGCACCTCTGCTTCCAGTAAATGAACTGCAATATGAGAATTTCCTCCCGATGGAGCTTAACAATCTTCCTGAAATTTTCCTCTCGCCCAGACAAAGGCCTATATTCCTCTAGGCCTTCCAAACAAAGTATGAATTTATTGCAATTAGAGATCAAAGCTTTCACCTTAGAAAGGATAATGTGCCAATATTTGAGTGCCTGCCTAAGAGCTTTCGATTTTGCAAAAATAACAGCAGCAGAAGATTTCTTATGCACTGGCCTGTTCCAAGAATCACAGGCACAATCAAGAAAGCCAGGCAAATTAGTCCAGTAATTTTAAAATCTAAAGAGTTTGGCCTTAGGAATAGAAGTTTTGATTTGCACCACATAGGGCACATGATCTGAAGCAGTTCTGGCTAGTGGTAAGACCATAGTGTTAGGATAAGAGCAGGTCCATGAGGGAGATGTGAAGAACCAATCAATCTGTTCAAGTAAAGGAATAGTTTGCATATTTGACCATGTATATTTTCTGCCCTTAAGAGGAAGTTCAATTAAGCCAAGATGCCCAATAACCTCATTGGAAATAAACATGTCATTAATGTTGCCACCAGGCTTGTTCCTATTGTCCATCATGCGCAAGAAATTAAAATCACCCAACAACAGCCAGTTAGCATCAGAGGGATAATTACATAATGAACCAATTAACAAAATTATCCCTAGCTGGGTCTTGACAGGGCCCATAAACTATGACCAATGTCTAGTTTTGAGAGTTACGAGTAGATGTGAACTCCACCACAATACCAAAACTAGCAGACTGAACTAATTTACCAGCAAACATAGCAGTATTCCACATGACCAACAGCCCACCCGAAACTCCAGAAGATGGCACATGAACAAATTGATCAAAACCTCGTGGACAACACTTGCGAATAAAGCGCTGATCAATGAACTCACATTTATTTTCTTGGAGACAAACAATGGAACAAGCACTTTAATCGATTTTCTGACGAACTGCACGCTGTCTATCATCCGAATTTAGACCACGAACATTCCAGCATAGCACTTTCCAGTCTCTAGAGTCATACTGATTCATTACAGACCAAAATAAAGCAACAACAAAAGACTACCACATAATGGCAGTGCCAGATCAGCCAAGAAATAGCATAAAAGTTCAGAGAAAGCCTAAAACATAAAGCAAGATAAATGGTTTTCATAAGGGTTAACCATAAACCCCACCACAGAAAAGATTTAGCTATCATTAGAACTAGAAGCAGATGAGGGCTTGCATGAAGAAGCCTCAAGCTTCTCCTTAGTGAGCTTCTCAGGTCCAATGCCGAGGCGAAGTCCAACACGTTGCAGCGCATTGATTGGAGTGGGACGCGGGACATCATCTTGCTTTGCAGGTTGAGGAGGAGCCTGCAACAACTGATCATTTGTTGAAACCTTACGTTTCTTCTATGATTTTGCTATTGGTTTCTTCAAAGGAGCAGACTTGGCTAGAGAGGAATGCATGAAACCATCACATAAGGTAGAGAGCCTGGCACTATGTCTGACCTCAGACTCGACGATCACATGCTTTGGTTTGCGAGAAGTAGAGAACTTGAAGGCAGACATCTCAACAGTAGATAGGGATGAATCATCCATAGAACAATCCTCATCAACAGCATCAAAACAGAGAGCACGAGCAACATGAGGGTTCCTTGGGACAGTCAGGGTCCGACGATCAGGGGAAGGGTGAAAAACCAGCTTGTTACCCAAAGCAGAGTAAGAAAATGAGACTTCCCAAGAGCGTTTTGATAGGATTACCGACTTAAAAGGGCCAGAGAACTGTAGCCCGCGAGGAATTTGCATCATATCAAAGATGGGAAGCATGCGCTAAAAAGATCCAGTCCATTGCATCACTAGAGGAAGCACAGGTCTGAAAACAGTCAAAACTTGGCCAATAACAACAGAAGGTTGGATTAGAGGCGGCACATAGGCTGTAATAGCCCCTTGCTGATCATTAACCGATCCCTCAGCAAAATCAACTGGACCACAGTTCTACATAACCACTGACTCTTGAGAAACAGGCTAAGCTTCATCCTGAAGAACTTCCTCAATAATGACATTGTCTTGCTGGTTAGCTTGCTGCTGATCACCATTGTGAGCAAGAGGGGCCTCGTTCCATCCCAGCTATGGAAACTCAGGCATGACAAAATTGACATCATCAAAAGGCATATTTCCAGGCAGCGGATGAGGGTTTCCATTGAATGGCATTGGATATTCATCCGCTGGCAGAATATGAACAAATTCGGCAGAGAGAACAGAGATCGGGGCAGTCCAAGATATACATGTAGCTCCAAAATTAGCATACTCACGATAAACAACATCTCAAGGCACTTGCTGAGGGTAGGGAAAAGAAACATAAACCAAAGTCCTGACCATCTGCGGATCATCTTGATGCCAGATATGATAATGACCAAAAGTGCTAACTGCATTAGAGATATGCTAAGTAGTACGGTAGTCCAACGGAACACCCAACATCATAATCCAACCCCTACGAAAACCCTGAGTGGCTCTGTGATTGATGCCTTGATCATGAGGAATAAACTGAACAAAGTGACCATTGCCAAGATCATAAGGAGGATGGTTCATAATAACATGCCTAGATGCAGGAGTACGAAACTCAAACAAGCCCAGACCCTCAATCCATTGTTGATCACTAAGAACATCACGGTGGAGCTGAGTCATCACGCTGGAGCTGAGTCAAGTCATTGCTGAGACTTCCCCAAGTTACTTTCCACTCAAATCATCTTTCCACAAAATCCAAATCTGTGTGTGAGAGTTGAGTGTTGGGGAGACTATCATTTGAAGCACAAGAGCAAGGAGTTCATCATCAACACACCTTCTATTACCTTTTGGAGAGTGGTGTCTCCTAGATTGGTTAGGTGTCACTTGGGAGCCTCCGACAAGATTGTGGAGTTGAACCAAGGAGTTTGTACGGGCAAGGAGATCGCCCACTTCGTGAAGATCTACCCTAGTGAGGCAAGTCCTTCATAGGCGATGGCCATGGTGGGATAGACAAGGTTGCTTCTTCGTGGACCCTTCGTGGGTGGAGCCCTCTGTGGACTTGCGCAACCGTTACCCGTCGTGGGTTGAAGTCTCCATCAACGTGGATGTACGATAGCACCACCTATCGGAACCACGCCAAAAATCTCCATGTCTACATTGTGTTTACTCCCTCCAAACTCCTCCCTTTACCTTCATATGTAAATATTTTTACATTCCGCTGCTATACTCTTACACTTGCATGTGTAGGTTGATTGCTTGACTTGTGCTAAGTTGTTAAAATCTGCCAAGACTTAAAATTGGGAAAAGGCTAGATTTTTGTTTGGTCAAGTAGTCTAATCACCTCCCCTCTAGACATACTTTTGATCCTACAACAACTGCAGGGGAGATTCACCCGGTCGTTGTGCCACAATAATAATGGCTAGTGTGCAGTCAAATCATAGAGCCCCACCTTCGCCGTAGTAAGTTGCTCGGACGAAGCAACCATCATTTCTCTCTTTGTTGAATCCGCTGGTACTCCAATATTCCAAGTGTAATAAGTTGCACGGGCGAAGCAATAATCACTTCACATTTCCCACAGTAGGTACTACTCCCTCCGTCTAGGTGAATAAGTCATCTTAGGTCGTGCACCATGACCAAAGAGGGGAAAACGAGAGAACTTAATGTTTATTTGCTAATTAATAGCACTGCATGCAGTGAACTAAACACTGCATGTGGTGTTTGGTAGTATCGACTCATTGAAACATGCATGCCCCACATCTCTTATTGTTTGATATGTCAAGAAACAAGAAACGAGGTGGGAGTTAATGCACCGCGCATAAGTGTTTTGGGTTTATTTGGTTTTCGTAAGGTGACTTATACACCCTCCTTTTATTTTATTCTAGAAACAACCACACGCGAATATTTGACGGTAGCAACACGACAACTAAATCAAAAATCGAGACCAACCAATGAACTACTACTAATGGTGAGCGATTGCTAGTAGCATGTACTCCATCTATCCGTGTATATACGGCTTAATCCATTTTCCCAGACTAACTTTGGCCCTATTTGGATCCATGGGTTAGAGTTAGTTTGAGCTAGTTCGCGCTCAGATAGCCCTAAAGTATCCAAAGGACCTATTTGTGGATCCATGGGTTAGAGTTAGTTTCAGCTAGTTTGGGCTCAAATAGCCCTAAAGTATCCAAACATGAGGGTTAGTTCGAGCTAGTTGCATCTAACCCACCCAAAAAATATCCCACCCAAGAGGTGCTAATTGGAGCTAGTTCTCATGGGGCCCACTAAAAAATCACCCTTCTCTCTCTATCCTGCCAGCGAAGTGGTGCTAATTGGAGCTAGTTCTCGTTGGGCCCACTCAAAAATCACTTTTCTGTCTCCATCAAGTGCATTTATTGTCAATCTAACCCTATCGTCCAAACACCTCTTTGGCTAGAGTTAGTTCAGGGTTAGTCATGAGTTAGTCTAACCTCTAGCTATGTTAGAGTACTATCCAAACAGGAACAAATATAGGACATGCAAGTTGCTCAAAGCATACCGTCAAATTCGTACGTGAAAGGTGAGGGAGTCCTCGACTAAGAGGTCCTCGGGCGTCCGGCCTGTTATCCATTGGCCGGACTGATGGGCTATGAAGACATGAAGGCCGAAGACTGTACTTTTGTCCGGATTGGACTCTCCTTGGCATGGAAGGCAAGCTTGGCGACCGACTATTAAGACTCCTTCTGATGTAACCGACTCTATGTAACCCTAGAGTCCCCCCGCCCCGGTGTCTATATAAACCGGAGGGGTTAGTCCGGAAAGGATATTCATTACCATATTCATACATGCTAGGCTTCTAGGGTTTGGCCATTATGATCTCGTGGTAGATTAACTCTTGTAATACTCATATTCATCAAGATCAATCAAGCAGGAAGTAGGGTATTACCTCCATAGAGAGGGCCCGAACCTGGGTAAACATCGTGTCCCCCGTCTCCTGTTACCATCGATCCTAGACGCACAGTTCGGAACCCCCTACCCGAGATCCGCCAGTTTTGACACCGACAATGGTGCTTTCATTGAGAGTTCCACTGTTCCGTCAAAGAAAGGTTCGATGGACCCTTTAATCGTCTGTAGTGACGTTGTCCAAGGAGAAACCTTCCTCCCCGGACAGATTCCGTGTTCGGCGGCTTCGTACTGCGGGCCAACTCGCTTGGCCATCTAGAGCAGATCGATAGGTACGCCCCTAGCCACCAAGTCAGATTTGGAAGCTTGAACTATGTCACGGATATCCGTGGAGACTTGATCTTCAATGGATTCGAGACCGCTGCGATTGCTCCCCCTCGTCCCGATGAACATGACTTAAATCTGTCATCGGATCACATCCAAGTGATGGTTCCTGTTGCTGCAACAGCCTTAGAACCGGAGCAGATCGTGCCATCTGAGGCCACAGAGTCCACGGCATGGGAGCCGCACACGGACTCGGCACCCCATAATATTTGCGTCAATGGAACTCCGGACTCGTATCCGGCTATATGTTTTGGGCCGGGTACGCCTATGGACACCGAGCTGGATCGGTTATCGATTTTCGAATTTAGCGCCGTAGACATCTTCCAGCACTCACCTTTGGGTGATGTGCTAAACTCTTTAAAGAACTTGTCCTCGGAGAAGGACTCACAGCCAAACTATGTTCGGTTCAAGCCAGAGGCTGATGATGGGGAATTTCGCTTCCCACCCACCACCCACTTCAGAGCCACTATTGATGACTAAACCGACGTGCTTGATTACGGCTCCAAAGACATCGACGGTATGGACGAAGATGCCGACAAGGAACAAGGCAAAGACCCACCATTTCCTGGATGTTGTACGGCCACCTCTTCGTACGATGTGTACATGGTCGACACACCTAAAAAGCTAGCGGCGATGACAAAGGAGATCCAGTGGCGATTAAACCTCCTGAGACACAATCCAAGCGCCAGTGCCCTAAACGCTGCTCTAAGCCTCGTCGCTCAAAAGATGGCAACACTGGCACCAGAGAAAATAGTACTCCGGGCGACGCTGAAGACAATGACGACCCTGTCGGGGCTGCATCTGAACAGGAGGAACAAGACAATGGGCAAATAACCCTGATTGAGGCTGACTTGTGCGCCTATTATAGGTTGACCCATACACTTTTCTAAAAGAAAGGTTGGTGCGCACGCATGGCCGTGTCAACTTAGTCAACACACGAGAGCGATGACTGTTGGATGTCCATCCAACGGCCGCCATGCTTCTTCAATCTCTACTCTTCTTTCTCCAGTCGCTCAAACCAGCGTCGGCGGGACTGCCCGCTCCCTCCTCCCGTAGTCGGCTGTGCTTCCGCGCAGGCCGCACCGCCCCACCCTACTCCATCGCTAGCCAGGACATTCCTCTACTCACCCAGACCTCCTATTATTTTCCGGCAAAGGCGGCCAAACTAGTAAACCCTCGTACTCCCCACCACGTGGGCAACAACTGCCGAGTCTTCCCCGGCTCCCGGTCATTCCCTTCCTAGGCCTTGCCATGCCCACCTCCTTGGTGCTCTCGGCGCGGCATGGTCAATGTGGTCAACGAACGACATCCATCAGTGGAGGACAGTACATGGAGAGGCTAACAGCTAGGTCCGCGGACGCATGCAAGGAAGCCTCCTTATTACGCGCAAAATAATGATTCCTCCACCTGACAGCAGGGACCCACCGGAAGGGCCTTTGTATTTCGCGAAAAAACATTCCTCCCGCTAATAGCTCGGATCCACCAGCTATATCTTCGCACGGAAGGAAGTGCCTCCTTATTGCGCACAAAAAAATGAATACTCCCCCTACTATCTGGGACCCACCATAGTTGGAGGCTGACTTGTGGGCCTACTAAGTTGACGCGGATGGAGGGCTTTGTCAACTTACTTAATATGAACGATTCTATCTCCAGTGACCATATGATGTCCATCCAATGGCCGTAGTGCTTCTTCAACCTCTGTTCTTCTTGCTCCAGCCACCCAAACCAGTGTCGGTCGTGCCGCCTGCTCTTGCCTCCCGTGGCCAGCTCTGCTGTCGCGCAGGCCTCACCGCCTACCGTACTCCCATCATTGGCCTGGCCATCCTTGCACTCACTTGGACCTGCTGTTATTCCCCGACGACGACAGCCTCACACTATAGCCCAACTAGTAAACCCTCATACGCCCCTCCACGTGGGAAACAACAGCCGAGTCTTCCCCGGATCCAGGTCATTCCCTTCCTAGGCCCTGCCGTCGTCCACCGCCTTGCTGCCATCGGCGTGACGTGGTCAACGTGGTCAAGGAACGACTTACATCACAAGAGGACTATATGTGGAGAGGCTAATAGGTGGGTCCACGGTCGCAGCAAGGAAGTGCCTCCTTATTATGCGCAAAATAATGATTCCTCCACCTGACAGCAGGGATCTAGTAGAAGGGCCTCTGTATTTTGTCTTAGCTGTATTTTGCGGAAAAAACATTTGCCCCCAGACATCTGGGACCCACCAGCTATATCTTCGAACACAAGGAAAGTGCCTCCATCTTAGGCGCGAAAAAATTGAATCCTCCCCCTGACAGGTCGGACCCACCATCAATATCTTTGCACGCAAGGAAGTGCCTCATTATCCTCCCTGATAGCCGGGACCCACCTGGTTGAAGCATATGTAGTGTTGTCGCGAATGTGTACATACATACTGGTTGATCAGTCTCTCTGCAACGATGAACCATGGTCGAGCAAGCAGCGACATGTCTAATTGTAGATCCCCTGACATATCAGTTCAGGCAATCCCTTCTAAACCGTGTACACGTACATACAGACACATGCCAAAAAATATGGCCACATATGTACATACAGGCGGGGTGTTGAATGCCTACCCTTTCCTCTTCAAGGGAAAACCCAATGCAAGCTCAAAAAGTAGTGATACGTCTCCAACGTATCTATAATTTTTGGTTATTCCATGCTGTTATATTATCATTCTTGGATGTTTTAGAATCATTTTATAGTCATTTTATATCATTTTTTGGTACTAACATATTGACATAGCGCCAAGTGCCAGTTGCTGCTTTTTGCATGTTTTTTACATCGTAGGAAATCAATACCAAATGGAGTCCAAACACAGCAAAACTTTTTGTGGATTTTTTTACCAGAAGACATCCAGTGGTTCAAAGAAGTACGGAAGAGGGAGCCCAAGGCGAGCACAAGACACCAGGGCACGCCTGGAGGCCCAGGCGCGCCCTCGTGGGTTGTGCCCACCTTTGTGGCCTCACAAACCGCCTCTTTGCTCTGTAAATACCCCAATATTACAAAAACCCTATGGGAGTCGATGAAAATCAATTCCAACTGCTGCAAGTTCGAGAACCACCAGATCCAATCTAGACACCATCATGGAGGGGTTCATCTTGTCCATTGGTGCCTCTCCGATAATGCGTGATTAGTCTTTGTAGACCTTCGGGTTCATAGTTAGTAGCTAGTTGGCTTCCTCTAGCTCGTTTGATTCTCAATACAATGGTCTCTTGGAGATCCATATGATGTAACTCTTTTTGCGGTGTGTCTATTGGGATCCGATGAACTTTGAGTTTATGATCAGATCTATCTCTTTTTATCCATGAAAGTTATTTGAGTCTTCCTTGATCTCTTATATGCATGATTTCTTATAGCCTCGTATTTCTTCTATGATATTTGGGTTTTGGTTCCAACTTGATCTATTTATCTTGCAATGGGAAGAGGTGCTTTGTGATGGGTTCGATCTTACGGTGCTTGATCCTAGTGATAGAAGGGGAACCAACACATATGTATCGTTGCCATTAAGGATAACAAAATGGAGTCTATTTCTACATAAATAGATCTTGTCTACATCATGTCATCATCCTTATTGCATTACTCTATTTCCCCATGAACTTAATACACTAGATGCATGCTGGATAGAGGTCGATGTGTGGAGTAAAAGTAGTAGATGCATGCAGGAGTCGGTCTACTAATCTTGGACATGATGCCTATATAATGATCATTGCCTGGATATCATCATGATTATTTGAAGTTCTATCAATTTCCCAACAGTAATTCATTTACCCACCGTTTGCTATTTTTCTAGAGAGAAGCCACTAGTGAAACCTACAGCCCTCGAGTCTTTTCTTTATCATATTTGCCTTTGCGACCTATTAAACCAAAAATACAAAAATACCTTGCCGCACTTTATTTTCAGATCTATTAAACCAAAAATACAAAAATACCTTGCTGCACTTTATTTTATTCGAGATCTATTTATCCCAACTATCATATTTTTATCCCGACCATTTGCCAATTTCTGGCGCCGTTGCCCGAAAGGTATTGACAACCACTTTAATACATCGGGTTGCAAGTATTTGTTATTTGTGTGCAGGTGCCGTTCACGTAGTGTTGCGTGGTTCTCCTACTGGTTCGATAATACCTACTGTTGTTGTGCTGCATCATCCCTTCCTCTTTGGGGAAATGCCGACGTAGTTCAAGCAGACATCACAATGAATTTATGGTGCCGCTACCGGGGAGACATCATCAACATCTACCAGGTTCCTAATCACAAATCTCATCTCCTTGCAATTTACATTATGTGCCATTTGCCTCTCGTTTTCCTCTCCCCCACTTCACAAAAATTTGTTCTTTTATTCGCCCTCCTTTTCGTTCACCATTTTTCTCGTCAGATCTGTTTCTCTGTGCAATCTTGTTGCGTAGTCACAATGACTCAAGAGAACACCAAGTTGTGTGATTTCTCCAATACCAACAACAATGATTCGGTACTCCTAATGAGGATGCTGAATCTTTTTATGAAAGATCAAGTTTCTGGTACTGCTAATGAGGATGCCACGTCCCATCTTAACCCATTCATGGAATTATGCTATATGCAAAATAAAAAAAGATGTGGACAATGATGTTGTGAAGATGAAATTATTTCTCTTTTCTTTGCGAGATCGTGCAAAAATATGGTTTTCTTCTATGCCTCGCAATAGTATCGATTCTTGGGATAAGTGCAAGGATGCTTTTATTACTAAGTATTTTCCACCGGCAGAAATTATTTCCCTTAGAACCCAGATCATGAATTTCAAGCAACTTGAACATGGGCATGTTGAACAATCTTGGGAAAGGATGAAAATGATGCTAAGGAATTGCCCAACTCATGGGTTAAATCTTTGGATGATCATACAATTTTTATGCGGGGTTGAATTTTGTTTCTCGTAATCTTTTAGATTCCGCCGTGGGTGGTACTTTTATGGAAATTACTTTGGGTGGAGCCACCAAATTGCTTGATAATATTATGCCAAATTATTCATAATGGCATCCCAAAAGAGCTCCTACTAGTAAAAAGGTTAATTCGGTTGAAGAATTTTTTTTCTTTGAGTGAAAAAGCTGATGCTCTTTTGAAATTGGTTGCTAATAAAATGCTCCTATTAATTTTAATGATGTGCCTTTGTCTACTTTGATTGAGAAAAATAGTGATGCCATAGATGTGAATTTTATCTCGCGAAACAATTTCAATAACAATGCTTATAGAGGTAATTTTAATCCTAGGCCTTTTCCCAGTAATTGCTCTTATAATTATGGTAATTCCTATGGTAATCCATCTTATAATAATAATAATAGGAACACCTCTGATCTTGAGAATAATATTAAAGAATTTATCAACACTCAAAAAGTTTTCAATGCTACAATGAAAGAAAAGCTGAATAAGATTGATGATTTGTCTAGAACTATTGATAGAATATCTCATGATGTAGAAAATCTCAAGATGAAAATTTTTGTGCCTAAGGTTGAGGAAGAAATTAAAGCTCTTTATGTTTCTACGGATGAAAGTAAGAAAAGAACTGCCATGCTTAGAGCTAGAAGAGAATTTTTAGAAAAAGTGTTTTCTAGTGATTGCTTTCATAAAAGTGTTGAAGATCTTAAAATGATTGGTGTTTCTTCTATTGATTCCTTGTTTAGTAAAATTAAAATTGATGACTGGATCAATAACAGAAATTTTATATGATAGCTATATTGTTGAATTTTATTATGATCCCACATATAATTATTATGAGACATGAAAATATGGTTGTAGAAATTTTCATGTTACTAATTTACCTCTCACTATGTTGAGATTGTTATTGTTTATTTCTTCTTCTTTGCATGTGCTAGTTTTTCCTTGCCTTGATAATTTGTTTGCCTATAAGATGCCTATTCATAGGAAGCATGTTAGACCTAGATGTGTTTTTCACATGCTATATGATGGTATCTTCGTGCTTCAATTCTTGTCTTTCATGTGAGCATCATTAAAACTATCAGTGCCTAGCTAAAAGGCTTTAAAGAAAAGTGCTTGTTGGGAGACAACCCAATATTTTTATTTTCTATTTTTGAATAAATAATCCATCTAGCCTCTGGTTACATGTGTTTTTGTGTTTTAGTTAGTGTATGTGCCAAGTAAGACCTTTGGGATGGCTTATGGTGATAGTTGATTTGATCTTGTTGAAAAACAGAAACTTTTGCGTCCAGTGACAGAATTGATATGAGTTTCTGGAACATGATAAATTCTAGAATTTTTCACACCAGATTTATATACAAGTTTCCTCTGTTTTCCTAATTTTTCAAAAAAATTGGAGTTATAGAAGTATTCGGGAGTTACAGATTACTACACACTGTTATGTTTTTGAAAGAATATGTTTTCTATGTGTTGTTTGCTTATTTTGATGAATCTATGGGTAGTATCGGGGGGTATGAACCATGGAAAAGTTGGAATACAATAGATATTACACCAATATAAATAAAGAATGAGTTCACAACAGTACCAAAAGTGGTGATTTATTTTCTTATACTAACATAGCTTATGAGATTTTATGTTGAGTTTTGTGTTGTGAAGTTTTCAAGTTTTGGGTAAGGATTTGATGGACTATGGAATAAGGAGTATATAGAGCCTAAGCATGGGGATGCCCAAGGCATCCCAAGTTAATATTCGAGGACAACCAAGAGCCTAAGCTTGGGGATGCCCCGGAAGGCATCCCCTCTTTCGTCTTCGTCTATCGGTAACTTTACTTGAGGCTATATTTTTATTCACCACATGATATGTGTTTTGCTTGGAGCGTCTTGTATGATTTGAGTCTTTGCTTTTTAGTTTACCACAATCGTCCTTGCTGTACACACCTTTTGGGAGAGACACACATTAATTGGAATTTATTAGAATACTCTATGTGCTTCACTTATATCTTTTGAGCTAGACAATTTTCTCTAGTGATTCACTTATATCTTTTTAGAGCACGGTGGTGGTTTTATTTTATAGAAATTATTGATCTCTCATGCTTCACTTATATTATTTTGGGACTCTTTTAGAACAGCATGGTAGTTTGCTTTGGCTATAAAATTAGTCCTATTATGATAGACATCCAAGATGGGTATAATAAAAACTATCATAAAAAGTGCATTGAATACTATGAGAAGTTCGATACTTGATGATTGTTTTGAGACATGAAGATGGTGATATTAGAGTCATGCTAGTTGAGTAGTTGTGAATTTGAGAAATACTCGTGTTAAAGTTTGTGATTCCCGTAGCATGCACGTATGGTGAACCGTTATGTGACGAAGTCGGAGCATGATTTATTTTTGCTATACACACCTTCTGAGAGGAACACACATGCAACGTTATTTATTAGAATACTCTATGTACTTCACTTATATCTTTTGATCTAGGCAATTTTGCTCTAGTGCTTCACTTATATCTTTTTAGAGTACAGCGGTGGCTTTATTTTATAGAAATTGTTGAACTCTCATGCTTCACTTATATTATTTTGAGAGTCTCTAAAAAACATGGTAATTTGCTTTGGTTATAAATTTAGTCCTAATATGATAGACATCCAAGAGGGGTATCATAAAATCTCTCATGTGCATTGAATACTACGAGAAGTTCTATTCCTTATGATTGTTTTGAGATATAAAGATGGTGATATTAGAGTCATGCTAGTGAGTAATTATGGATTGTAGAAATACTTGTGTTAAAGTTTGTGATTCCCGTAGCATGCACGTATGGTGAACCATTATGTGATGAAGTCGGAGCATGATTTATTTATTGATTTTCTTCCTTATGAGTGGCGGTCGGGGACGAGCGATGGTCTTTTCCTACCAATCTATCCCCCTAGGAGCATGCGCGTAGTACTTTGTTTCGATAACTAATAGATTTTTGCAATAAGTATGTGATTTCTTTATGACTAACATTGAGTCCATGGATTATACACATTCTCACCCTTCCACCATTGCTAGCCTCTCTAGTACCGTGCAACTTTCGCCGGTACCATACACCCACCATATACCTTCCTCAAAATAGCCACCATACCTACCTCTTATGGCATTTACATAGCCATTCTGAGATATATTTCCATGCAACTTTCCATCGTCTGGTTTATTATGGAAATGTTACTATCCTTCTACCACACTTGTGCTTCAAAGTAGCACCATGATCTTCATGATAGAGAGTCTCCTATGTTGTCACTTTCATATACTAGTGGGAATTTTTCACTATAGATCTTGGCTTGTATATTCCAATGACGGGCTTCCTCAAATTTCCCTAGGTCTTTGTGAGCAAGCGAGTTGGATGCACACCCACTTATTTCTTTTTGAGCTTTCATAAACTTATAGATCTAGTGCATCCGTTGCATGTCAATCCCTACTCACTCACATTGATATCTATTGATGGGCATCTCCATAGCCTATTGATACGCCTAGTTGATGTGAACCTATCTCCTTTTTGTCTCCTCCACAACCACCATATTCTATTCTACCTATAGTGCTATGTCCATGGCTCACGCTCATGTATTGCGTGAAAGTTCAAAAAGTTTGAGAACATCAAAAGTATGAAACTATTTCTTGGCTTGTCATTAGGGCTGTGCATGATTTGAATATTTTGTGTGATGAAGATGGAGCATAGCCAGACTATATGATTTTGTAGGGATAAGCATTCTTTGGCCATGTTATTTTGAGAAGACATAATTGCCTTGTTAGTATGCTTGAAGTATTATTGTTTTTATGTCAATATTGAACTTTTGTTTCGAATCTTATAGATCTGAACATTCATTCCACGACAAAGAAAAATTACATGGATAAATATGTTAGGTGGCATTCCACATTAAAAAATCAGTTTTTATCATTTACCTACTCGAGGACGAGAAAGAATTAAGCTTGGGGATGCTTGATACGTCTCCAACGTATCTATAATTTTTGATTGTTCCATGCTATTATATTATCTGTTTTGGATGTTTTATATGCATTAATATGATATTTTGTATTATTTTTGGGACTAACTTATTAACCTAGAGCCCAGTGCGAGTTTCAGTTTTTCCTTATTTTTGAGCTTTGCAGAAAAGGAATACCAAACGGAGTCCAAACAGAATAAAACCTTGGCGATGATTTTTCTTGGACCAAAAGACACCCAGGAGACTTGGAGTGCGAGTCAGAAGAGCCACGAGGCGGCCACAAGGGTGGAGGGCGCGCCCCCTATCTTGTGGGCCCCTAGGTGACCCCCTGACCTAGATCTTTCTCATATATATTCACATATATTCTCAAACCATGAGAAGCTTCCACGAAAACACTTCTCCACCGCCGCAACCTTCTGTTCCCTAAGAGGGGGGTTCGATCACGGAGGGCTTCTACATCAACTCTATTGCCCTTCCAATGAAGCGTGAGTAGTTTACCTCAGACCTATGGGTCCATAGCTAGTAGCTAGATGGCATCTTCACTCTCTTTGATTCTCAATACCATGTCCTCCTCGATGTTCTTGGACATCTATCCATGGTAATCTTATTTTGTGGTGTGTTTGTCGAGATATGATGAATTGCGGATTTATGATCAGCTTTTCTATGAATATTATTGGAATCTTCTCTGAATTCTTTTATGCATGATTTGACATCTTTGTAATTCTCTTTGAACTATCGGTATCGTTTGGCCAACTAGATTGTTTTTTCTTGCAATGGGAGAAGTGCTTAGCTTTGGGTTCAATCTTGCGGTGTCCTTTCCTAGTGATAGTAGGGGCAGCAAGGCACGTATTGTGCCATTGAGGATAAAAAGATGGGGTTTACATCATATTGCTCGAGTTTATTCCTCTACATCATGTCATCTTACTTAATGTGTTACTCTGTTCTTCATGAACTTAATACTCTAGATGTAGGCAAGAATCGATCGATGTGTGGAGTAATAGTAGTAGATGCAGGCAGGAGTCGGTCTACTTGACACGGACGTGATGCCTATATTTCATAATCATTGCCTTAGATATCTACATTACTTTGCACTTCTCTATCAACTGCTCAACAGTAATTTGTTCACCCACCGTATTATTTGCTTTCTTGAGAGAAGCCTCTAGTGAAACCGGCCCCGGGTCTATTTTCCATCATATAAGTTTTTGATCTACTATTTTGCAATATTTTACTTTCCGATCTATAAACCAAAAATATTTACTTTATCTTTTGTTTAGTTTTATCTATCTCTATCAGATCTCACTTTTGCAAGTGACCATGAAGGGATTGACAACCCCTTTATCGCATTGGGTGCAAGTTGTTTGATTGTTTGTGGTGGTATTGGTGATTTGTGCATTGTCTCCTACTGGATTGATACCTTGGTTCTTTAACTGAGGGAAATACATATCTCTACTTTGTTGCATCACCCTTTAGTTTTCAAGGGAAAAATCAATGCAAGCTCAAGAAGTACCTACGCCTTGCTCGGGTTCAGTTAGAGCCCAACGCCTCACACCCACGCGCATACGTGTACGAGAGAAATGCGCAATCCCTCTGTGCATCACTCGGCCCCGACCACCCACCATAACCAGGAAATCCCCGATCCTCTCGCTCGCTTCTATCATGATTTTTTCTATCATGGACGGCCCAAAGAATGTCATGCAGGTGCGTCCCCAGCCCGTCAAGGATGAAAAGCCCACTTTATGTCATGATTTTTTTTCATAGAAGTAGGAGCCCACCACATCTATGATGATACCGGGTTTTGTCACAATTAATGTCATAGAAGTGTCATAAGCATGATAGAAAAAATTTTGTTCGGCCCAAAATGTCACGGATGTGTCTTGTTTTGTAGTGAGGTGGCGTGGAAGATCACTTGCGAGGTGAGCACCGATTTGACAAAAACGCACCGCCCCTTCGAGGTGATATTCCCTCCCTCCCAAGTGATAAGCTTGCCCGCGACCTTATCCTCAAGGTATTGCCAATCGACCCTTGATGCCTGCAAGGAAAACAGGGTGGTGTAGCACTTTCACATAAGTCTCCCAATTGATTATCGTCCCAATGAAGAGCGGAGGATATTATTTATAAGTAGCATTTCTACCACACACAAGTAGTCATAATTATTATGTGAAGTAACTTCTTGTGATTCTCTAAATATTTTCAGTGTCCCAAGAGGCAAATAGACCACAATAGTAAATATGATGAGTTTGCAGCAGCAAGAATAATAACACTTGAAAGTAATGGACATAAATAAAACAGAAAGTAAATTTGTTTTTCCTGCAATGGAGAAGTTACGAGCGTAGAGAACTCTATTCATGGTATACATCAAGTGTGCCAATACGACTATAATACTGGTTACCTTATATCATGAGTATAGTATTTGATTTATTTGTTCAGTAGGTGGATCGCCCTAAGGTTATGGAACTCCTCCTCGCGTGATTATATTCCAGTCTAGGGTCCCGCTTCACCGCTGCCATAGAGAGTTTGATGACCCACAAGTATAGGGGATCAATCGTAGAACTTTCGATAAGTAAGAGTGTCGAACCCAATGAGGAGCAGAAGGAAATGACAAATGGTTTTCAGTAAGGTATTTTCTGCAATCACTGAAATTATCGATAACACATAGTTTGATAGCAAGGTAATTTGTAACGAGCAACAAGTAGCAATTGTAACAAAGGTGCAGCAAGGTAGCCCAATCGTTTTTATAGCAAAGGACGGCCCAAAACTTTCTCTTATAGCAATCAAAGCGTTCTTGGGGACACATGAGAATTCATCTAGTCACTTTCATCATCTTTGTCTGATTCGCATTCATTACTTTGATAATTTGATATGTGGGTGGTCCGGTGCTTGGGTGATGTTCTTACTTGAACAAGACTCCAACTTATGATTACCCCCTCTCGCAAGCATCAACAACTACGAAATCAAAATTAAGATAAATCTAACCATAGCATAAGACATAGGGATCCAAATCGGCCCCTTATGGAATATCGCATAAACTAGGGTTTAAGATTTTGTCACTCTAGCAACCCATCATCTAATACTACTCCACAATGCCTTCCGTTAGGCCCAAAGATGATGAAGTGTCATGTAGTCGACGTTCACATGACACCACTAAACACTACTGCAGGATGCTCCTAATGCGACTCTACAATCAGAGACCCTTTAACGAAACTGTGTGCGATGCATTAATCGCAAACGGTGGTGTAATAAAACTATCAAAAATGATACGAACTGTTTGCGATGGCATGGACATCGAACACGATTTAGATCAGAGTTGCATGTGCGATGCGTGGCATACGGTTAATCCATATGAACTATTTGCGATGTTCCAGGACAACAGAAAAGGCCAGCCAGATGAGGGTGTCTGTGCGATATAAGGGATACAATTCACTAGGATAATTGTCTGTGATTAGGAAACACAAAAGAAATTGCCAGCTAGATCAAGGTGTGTGCGATGGAGGGCATACAGTTCACTCGGATGAACTGTCTGCGATGAGCCCAGACAACAGAAATAGCTCAACTGAACAAGATGTGTGTGATACACAGCAAACAGGTCTGTAATCAGAAATGTGTGTGAAGACCAATAATAACATAGACTATTGCTGCTAGTAAGGCGTGTGATTTGCTCTGTCTACAGAAGAAAAACATATATATATATATATATATATATATATATATCTAAATAAACATCCAATTACATAAGTGACTATACAAATCATTCGCACACAACTCACTACTAGGGAAAACCCTAGTAGTAGCGCGGGTTTAATGCCTATCAGTAGCGCGGGGAACCGCTCTACTAGTAAGGCGCTACAGCTAAAGGTTAGCAGTAGCGTGGGTTAGACCATGCTACTGCTATATCAACTTAGTAGTAGCGCTTTCTACAATGAGCGCTACTGGTAATTAGCAGTAGCGCTTCTCCCAGCACGCGCTACTACTATTATTCCGTATTTTACTTCTTTTTTATTTCATGTTGTATTCATACACCTTCATACAAGTTTTCATACCGCACCAATTTATAGATTGTTTTTTACATCATAATGTGTTATTACATCACTGGGAGAAAGAACATTGGACTAGTTTCAAGTGGATGGACATCCACTTGAAACTAATCGGCGGTTCTTTCTCCCATTGATATAATAAATATCATCACCATCATCATATCATTAACAACTTATCATCATAATACATCATTGTCATATAACACCTCCTCATTATCATCGTTTTCATCAATGAGACATCACATAGCAAGTTGGTCACTAGTCATAATCACAACTACTCCTCATCATCAACTCTCATAAACATATTGTACCTCATAGGACCTACTACATTCTCTTAGGACCTACTATATTCTCTTAGGTAAAATATCATAAAACAAGATAGCCCCTGACTCTCCATTATGGAGAATGGAGATTATCCTGTCTCCAATTCTTGACTTTCGCACAATGTTGCTTCCAAAACCTCCTTATGACTGTCCATACTTTTTCCATTCTTTGATTATCATGGATAGGAGAGATTCGTAGGATGACCTGGCTGTATGTTCAAAACATCAAGGCGACAATTCTGATATATCAAATGAGGCACACAATCCAGCTGGATTTTCTGTTGAAAAACATAGTAATAACTTCATAGTTAGCAATGATGTACTAGTTTTAGAAGTATGCAAAAGATGCATGGATGTCGTAATAGTAAAAAATCTTACCAGGGCATCTCCATGGAAGTTACCGTGGTTCAACATGTGCACTAGTGGCACGTATTGACCATAATTTGGAGGTGTATGATAATAGGTATTGTAATTGTCAAGTTTAGTACAAAATGCGATCAGATGATTTTTCTCCTTATAAGTTAATTCGGAGCCATCGGTGTAATGGGTTTTGTCTACCATCTTCCGCACATTGTTTGAAGAATGAAAATAAGCTGTCAATAATGGAAATAAGCTGTCAACTATTTTGAAATAAACAATATAAATTACTTAATAACTATGTTTGAGAAACTCACATAGCGGTAGAATCGGAAGCGTATCAACAAGGACCCAAATGTCCATATTGTCTTGCTCGATGTCAGGATCACCAAGATCCATGGTGACAATCATATCCTCATAAAAACCATACATCTCGCAAAGTGCTTCCCAAATTTGGCAACCAAAATGGGTTACACTCTGAGAATTGTACATATTTACTTCAAAATCCATATCAGGATGGGTCCTTAGGTGTATTTTATTTGTTTCAAAATTTTCATGGTCTTCAAAACCCATCCTCTCCAAGACATAACGTCTTGCATGGCATGGGATGAGCTAGTCGAATTGTAAAAGATGAAAATTACACATTGAAATAGTTGAAGTCATGCTTAATTACGAGAAAAACACTTGTCGTCGTTGCATACCGTTTCAACATCGAAGGTCTCCTAGAGCTTAATGCTGAAGCACCGATCTTCGTCCAGGTGAGGCCTGTCGCACAGACCTCGGTCGTCGTTACACTAGTTGCACTCCCCCGGGAGACTTTCTTCGTCCGAGTATGACATTTCTTATGTTCATAATTCAAAGATTAAACTTGTACAATTAAATATATGTACTACAAAGGTCTAGCACAAGGAGACCGTCAATGATGGTCGTTACTCGTCCTCCCCCTAGTGCATAACAAAGGTCTAGCACAAGGAGAAGAAGGAGAAACGACCCCCATGACAACAATCGAATTCTTCGGCCTCGACAGACTTAAAGTCAACCTGAAATATTATTTAATTATCTTTCTAGAAAATCCAGGCCACTCGATATTTCCAACATATTCTAGAACAAGTCATGCCAAAATTCACGGAAAATTCCGGCATGGCCTTTGCTGAAAAAGGACATATCGAGCGCCTGAAATTTTTCCAGAACGGAAATTAATGAACACTCCGGCAAAACATAGGCCACATGGAGGTGTAACCTGCAAACATGACTGACCACTTGGGCAACCACATATCCTATTTGAGCAACACAAGAAATACATGTTTTTATCTACATCATATCTTATAGGACTCGTATTGACATGGAGATTTGGTTGGTCTCACCTCGAGGTTGGAGGGGGGTCGGTGACGGGGACGACGGCGGGGATGATGGAGGGGCTCCTAGATTTCTGCAAAAACAAAAACCCTATAAGTTATCACTAATACATCCCGAATAGTATCATACATATAACATCACTAATACAACTAAAACCCTAGTGAGAATGCGGGATAGGTATCGTCGACGTCGATGCGGGAATAATTGCTTAAACTAAAAAATAACAAAAAATGTGACATGTTCAACTAGTTTTATAAATTCAACTAGTTCTTACTAAACATAAACTTACTATAAATAAAAATAAACTAGTTCTTTCTAAAAATAAACTAGTTCAACTAGTTATATTAATTTTCTTACTAAAAATACATTAGTTCTATTAATTCAACTAGTTCTTACTAAAAATAAACTAGTTCAACTAGTTTTATTAACTTACTTACTAATTATTTTAAACACTTACTAAAAACAGTAAAAAAACTACATTATACAATAGTAAAAAAAGTATAGTAAAAGACAAAAACAGAGATTGAGGGAGGAGGGGAAGGGAGGAGGAAGGAGAGAGGAGGAGGGGGAGGAGGCCGGTGGGATCAGAGGAGGGAGGGGCGGGGGGGAGGGGGAGGGGGCGGCCGAAGGAGGAGGAGGGAGGGGGCGGCCGGAGGAGGAGGAGGGAGGGGCGGTGGGAGGAGGGCGGCCGGAGGAGGAGGGAGGAGGAGGGACGGATGGAGTACCTCGATAGAGGAGCAGCGCGGCGGCGGCGGCGGCGGTGGACGATGGGTTCAGCGCGGGCGAGAGTGAGTGAGAGGGTCGGGCGCGTGGTGAGTAGTAGCGCATTTCCGAGATACGCATTATTGTTATGGAACGTAGCAGTAGCGGTGGTTGCAGATACGCGCTACTGCTAAGTGGGGCTAGCCATCTATGCCCAGTACAAACATAGCAGCAGCACGTTTTCCTAGAACACGCTACTGATAAAGTAGTAGCAGTAGCGCGGTTTATTTAAACATGCTACTACTAAGTAACAGTAGCGCACTGTTTTGTCCAGTTCTACAGCTAAGATGTTGTGTATAAGGTTTTGCCTAGTTGTGCCTCAATATACAATTGCATGCATTCTAAACTAGGAGAAACGATCATCTAGTCATCTACTTCTTGTGACACTCCCGCCACTGCTCTCTGTGGCTCGATCCCTCATCTGGGGCAGGACGAAGACACTTCCTCGTGTCAACGATCCGCCTGTACATCTCGTAGCTTGTATACATGTCCTTGGCCGCGTACTTGACGTGTTCTTTATCCAGTCTCTAATATCAGGCACTATGCCAGGCGTTCTTGTCCTTCTTTTTCTCATCCTTCATCTTTGATACGTCTCCAACCTATCTATATTTTTTGATTGTTCCATGCTATTATATTATCAATCTTGGATGTTTTATGATCATTTTATTGTCATTTTATATCATTTTTTGGTACTAACCTATTGACATAGTGCCAAGTGCTTGTTGCTATTTTTCCATGTTTTTTACGTCGCAGAAAATCAATATCAAATGGAGTCCAAACGCAACGAAACTTTACGGAGATTTTTTTAGACCAGAAGGAACATAATGGGCCCAAGTTGCGCCTGGGGGCGCTCCGAGGAGAGCACAACCCACCAGGGCGCGCCTGGGGCCTTGGTGGGTTGTGCCCACCTCGGGTGGCCCCCGAACCACCTCTTTGCTCCATAAATACCCCAATATTCCAGAAAGCCTAGGGGAGTCGAGGAATTATTGATCCAGCCGCCGCAGAGTCCAGAACCACTAGATCCAATCTAGAAACCATCTTGGATGGGGTTCACCACCTCCATTGGTGCATCTCCTATGATGCGTGAGTAGTTCTTTGTAGACCTTCAGGTCTGTAGTTAGTAGCTAGATGGATTCCTCTCTCTCTCTCTCTCTCTCTCTCTCTCTCTCTCTCTCGATTCTCAATACAATGGTCTTCTGGAGATCCATATGATGTAACTATTTTGCGGTGTGTTTATTGGGATCGATGAACATTGAGTTTATGATCAGATCAATCTTTTTATATCCATGAATGTTATTTGAGTTTCTTTGATATCTTATATGCATGATTTCTTATAGACTCGTATTTCTTCTATGACATTTGGGTTTTGTTTGGCAAACTTGATCTATTTATCTTGCAATGGGAAGAGGTGCGTTGTAGTGGGTTTAATCTTACGGTGCTTGATCCCAGTGACAGAAGGGGAACCGACACGTTGTATCGTTCCTACTAAGGATAAAATGATGGGGTCTATCTCTACATAGATATATATTTTCTACATCATGTCATCGTTCTTACTGCATTACTCCGTTTCTCCACGAACTTAATACACTAGATGCATGCTGGATAGCGGTCGATGTGTGGAGTAATAGTAGTAGATGCAGACAGGAGTCGGTCTACTAATCTTGGACGTGATTCCTATGTAATGATCATTGCCTAGATATCGTCATGATTCTTTAAAGTTCTATCAATTGCCCAACAGTAATTTGTTCACCCACCGTTTGCTATTTTTCTCGAGAGAAGCCACTAATGAAACCTACAGCCCCCGGGTCTCTTTCTCATATATTTGCCTTTGCGATCTACTTTCCCTTTGCATTTATTTTCAGATCTATTAAACAAAATAATACAAAACTACCTTGCTGCAATTTATTCTTATTTATTTTATTTGGCGTTTGATCTATCAATCTACGACAAATTTACCTCATGTCCGTTTGCCTATCTTGAGGCGTCGTACCCCGGAAGGGATTGACAACCCCTTTAACACGCTGGGTTGCAAGAAGTTGTTATTTGTGTGCAGGTGTTGTTTACGTTGTGTTGCTTGGTACTCATACTGGTTCGATAACCTTGGTTTCACAATTGAGGGAAATACCTACCATCGTTGTGCTGCATCATCCCTTCCTCTCTGGGGAAATACCGACATAGCTTCAAGCGACATCAAAAGGAATTTCCGACGCCATTGCCAGGGAGGATCAAGTCAAGATAGTTTCCCATCAACGCACCAATTTCTGGCGCCATTACCTGTGAGGATCTTCAACATATACCAGGTTCGTAATCACAAATCTCATCTCCTTGCAATTTACATTATTTGCCATTCGCCTCTCGTTTTCCTCTCCCCCACTTCACCAAAATTTGCCATTTTATTCGCCCTCTTTTTTGTTCGCCTTTTTCTCGTCAGATCTTTTGTTTGCTTTTGTTGCCATGTGCCTTCTATATGCTTGCATCTTTGCTTGCTAATAATCTTTTGATATGGATCCTCATCCACTTGCTAATCTTTTTAAAAGACCCAATCATGATGAATCAATTGCTAGTGAGTTGAGTGCACTAGATTATCTTTATGAATTTTTGCTTGAGATTCATGAATCCGTAAATTGTGATTAAGAAATTTATGAAGTGATTCATGATATCTCCTTGGATAAAACGCATGATTGCAATGATGTTATTATAAATACTATTGATGTCAATTGTGTTAGTGATAGCAGTCTAAGGCATAGCCTAGTGGCGGGAAGGGGCTGATGCCTTCCCATCCACCCAGGTTCAAGGCATGATACTTGCAATTTGGGTTTGTTGCACCAATTATACTATAGGGGGTTCCCTTATAGTTTTTCTGTCAAAAAATATTTTGTTAGTGATATGCAAAGCCCCAAGTTTGGGGATGCTTATTTTTGCTATGTCCACTACTTATTGCAATGATCATGATTGGTGTGATAATGTTTCTTATGATCTTGATAATTTATTTAATCCTCATCATGAATATGATATTGATAATAGTGCTTGCAATAATATTGAAAGTGGGTTTGGAAGAGTGTCAACTTTAGGTAAAAATATTCCCACATATATGGAGAGTGTTCAATCTTATGATTTTTTTATGAAAGTGGGCTTGGAGAGGACATGCCTTTATTTGATGATAAACCCACTATTTTGGAAGAGCGTCAACGTTACATGCATGTGCATCATATAATATGTTATGTGATAGCCATATTGTTGAATTGGAATATGATACCACATATAATTATTATGAGAGAGGGAAATATGGTTGTAGAATTTTTCATGCTACTAAATTACCTCTCTTGATGTGGAGATTGTCTATGTTTTATTCTTCTTCCTTGCATATGCTAGTCTTTGCTTGTTCTGATAATTTGTTTGCTTATAAAATGCCTATGCATAGGAAGTATGTTAGACTTAAATGTGTTTTCACATGCTACATGATGCTCTCTTCGTATTTCAATTACTATCTTTTATGTGAGCATCATTGAAATCTTATACCTAGCTAGGGGCATAAAATGATATCGCTTGTTGGGAGGCAACCCAATGAATAAATTTATTTTTGCTTTTTGCTTCCTGTTTGTGAGTGTTAGCACAATTATGCTATTGTTATGGTTGTGTTTTTTATGTTTTAATTAGTGTTTGTGCCAAGTAAAGCCCTTAAGATTTTGTTGAAAAAACAGAAACTTTTGCGCTCACGAAAATAATTATCATTTTTACTAGAGAGCGATAAAATACCCATTTCTTTTGCAGTAGATCGATATGCAAATTTATCAGGCCGTCCTAATTTTTTAGAATTTTTGGAGTTACAGAAGTATTCGAAATAGTCAGATTGCTACAGACTGTTCTATTTTTGACAGATTTTGTTTTCTTTGCGTTGTGTGCTTATTTTGATGGGTGTATGGTTTTTTTACTATTCTCTATGGTTTTCTTTGATGATTTTTTGCCATAGAAAAGTTTGAATACAGTAGATATAATGCAATAACAAAATATGAATTGTTTTGATACAACACTTATAGTAGTGATTTATTTTCTTATACGAACGGATCTTACGAAGGTTTTGTTGAGTTTTGTGTGATTGAAGTTTTCAAGTTTTGGGTTATCTTACCATGGATGAAGGAATAAGGAGTAGAAGAGACTAAGCTTCGGGATGCCCTGGCATCACATGCTATTATCCAAAAATGAGCAACCAACTAAGCTTGGGGATGCCCCCGAGTGGCATCCCCTCTTTCTTCTAACGACCATCGGTATTTTAGTCAAAGCTATATTTTTATTCGTCACATACTATGTGTTTTGCTTGGAGCATCTTGTATCATATGAGTCTTTGCTTGTTTTATTTTGTGTTTTAAGTCTTGATCCCTTGCTGGAAACACCTATTTGAGAGAGCTGAAATTATGTCATGACTTGTTAGAATTGCTCTCTTTGCTTCACTTAAATCTTTTATGAGCTATGGACTTTCCCTAGTGCTTCACTTATATCTTTTTTACCACAGTGTGCTTTGTATTTTTGAAGAAATGCTCTCTCGCTTCACTTAGATTTATTTGAGAGTTAATAAAAATTTCAAGAAATTCTCTCTTGCTTCACTTACATTAATTTGAGAGAAAGAAATATTATGCTCATGATCTTCAATTATATTTTTTTGAGCTTATGAAAAGCAACACATGAAAAATAGTCCCAAAGTGATAGATATACAAGAAGGATATAATAAAAACTTTCATGAAGATCTTTGGAGAAAATAAACTTGATTCTTAGTAATAGTTTTGAGATATGATGATGTGATATGTGAGTCATCTTGATGAGTAATTATGCTTTAGTAAGAATATTGGTGTTAAGGTTTGTGATTCCCTATGCAAGCATGAAAGTCAATAGTCATGCAATGAAATTATATCCTACTTGTGGTGCATTATTCGGTGTTAATTATGCTAAATGCTTGCTTATGAGATTATCTTTTTCTTGGTTGGTCGCTTCTCAGTCTTTTCCCAGCCTTCATTTTGCACTAAGTATGATCTCTACTTGTGCATCCAAAATCCTTTAAACCAGTTTTGCCACATGAGTCCACTATATATACCTATATGTGGTATTCTTTTGCCGTTCTATGAAAATTTGCATGTGCCATCTCTAATTTTCAAAACAAACTTCTATTTTGTGTGTTTGTTTCGCTCGCAGAGTAGTGAGGGGTGGCTAATATTTTCCATGCTAAATGTGTTATTCTCACGATGAGAGTTTATTCACCTGTCATTGCACAAGATTAAGGAAAAGGTATTAGGGATGCCCAGTCACGAAATGAAAAAATGAATTGACTTTATGTTCAAAAATAATAAATTCCTTGGATAGTGTTGGTATGGAAGGCACCCGTGGATACAGTTAGCCATGGAAAGAGAAAGTATGGTGCAAAAGGAATAAACTTTATTTTCTGTTTGGGAACCGCCTATGAAATGTCTAGCATGGAAAGTGTTGGGAAATCTAAGTCGTTTTCGTTGGTGGGATGGATACACCTCCCAAAATGGTTCTCATCTCTAAGTTTTTCGCTTTGTGCTCTGACACCTCTCCAAATCCCTACTTCCCTCTGCGAAGGGACTTTCTTTTAATTTATGCAATTTTTATTTTGAATTTGAGTCTCCATCTTCTCTTATAAAAGCACCAACTAGGAGGCAATATGATCGTACTTGACTATTGGGTGTAGCTAATATGTAAGTGTGTTTCATGAATGGATCAATGACTGAGCATGATGAGCTAGGGATAACTTATTTTATCATTGGTATTTTGGAAGACATGGTTGCTTGTTGATATGCTTGATTATTTAAATTATCATGTCAAAATTAGACTATTGCTTTAAATCACATAAAAGTCGAAATATCCATGCTATAAAGAAAAGAATATGATATCACATGTTAGGCAACATTCCACATCAAAAATTCTATTTTTATCACTTACCTAGTCGAGGACAAGTAGGAGTTAAGCTTGGGGATGCTGATACTTCTCCAACGTATCTATAATTTTTGATAGTTCCATGTTGTTATATTATCAATCTTGGATGTTTTATAATCATTTTATAGTCATTTTTGGTACTAACCTATTAACATAGTGCCAAGTGCAAGTTGCTGTTTTTTCCATGTTTTTACATCGTAGAAAGTCAATATCAAACGGAGTCCAAACGCAACGAAACTTTACGGAGATTTTTTTGGACCATAAGGAACATAATGGGTCCTGGCTGCGCCTGGGGGGGGTGCTCCGAGGAGACCACAACCCACCAGGGCGCGCTAGGAGGCCCAGGTGTGCCCTGGTGGGTTGTGCCCACCTTGGGTGCCCCCCGGACCGCCTCTTTGCTCTATAAATACCCCAATATTCTAGAAACCCTAGGGGAGTCGATGAAATATTGATCTAGCCGCCGCAGAGTCCAGAACCACCAGATCCAATCTAGACACCATCTTGGATGGGGTTCACCACCTCCATTGGTGCCTCTCTGATGATGCGTGATTAGTTCTTTGTAGACCTTCAGGTCCGTAGTTGGTAGCTAGATGGCTTCGTCTCTCTCTTTATTCTCAATACAATGGTCTCTTGGAGATCCATATGACGTAACTCTTTTGCGGTGTGTTTGTTGGGATCGATGAACTTTGAGTTTATGATCAGATCTATCTTTTTATATCCATGAAAGTTATTTGAGTTCCTTTGATCTCTTATATGCATGAATGCTTATAACCTCATATTTCTTCTCCGATATTTGGGTTTTGTTTGGCCAACTTGATCTATTTATCTTGCAATGTGAAGAGGTGCTTTGTAGTGGGTTCGATCTTACGGTGCTTGATCCCAGTGACAGAAGGGGAACCGACACGTATGTATCTTTGTTAATACGGATAAAACGATGGGGTCTACCTCTACATAGATAGATCTTGTCTACATCATGTAATCGTTCTTATTGCATTACTCCGTTTCTCCATGAACTTAATACAGTATATGCAAACTGGATAGCGGTCGATGTGTGGAGTAATAGTAGTAGATGCAGGCAGGAGTCAGTCTACTAATCTTGGACGTGAATCCTATGTAATGATCATTGCCTGGATATCGTCATGATTATTTGAAGTTATATCAATCGCCCAATAGTAATTTGTTCAGCCACCATTTCCTATTTTTCTCGAGAGAATCCACTAGTGAAACCTACGGCCCCCGGGTCGCTTTCTCATATATTTGCCTTTGCGATCTACTTTTCCTTTGCTTTTATTTTTAGATCTATTAAACCAAAAATACAAAAATACCTTGCTGCAATTTATTTTTATTTATTTTATTTGGCATTCGATCTATCAATCTACTACAAATTTACCTCACGTCCATTTGCCTATCTTGAGGCGCCATACACCGAAAGGGATTGACAACCCCTTTAACACGTCGGGTTGCGAGAAGTTGTTATTTTTGTGCAAGTGATGTTTACATTGTGTTGCTTGGTTCTCCTACTGGTTTGATAACCTTGGTTTCACATCTGAGGGAAATACCTACCGCCGTTGTGCTGCATCATCCCTTCCTCTTTGGGGAAATACCGATGTAGCTTCAAGCGACATCAATCTTCCTGTAGTATGGGTCGATGATTGTCGAAGCGAGGTCAAATAGGGAGTTCTGCTTGTTCTTGGTGCTACCTCGGACCTTGTAGTGGTCACGGATGTTGACAAGATTCTAGCAGGACAGTCCCAAAACCTCAAGCGCTTTTAGATCATTGGTGGTGTCCACTGTAGCGAAACATTAGTCAGTGCTATTGATAAACCTAGTGAAACGCTCGCAATGCCTTGTGGCCAGGTGGTAGTGGTAGACTAGGACGTCATGTCTCACACACAACTGGGCGATGGAAACCTTCTGATCATGCCACACACGACCGCTAGTGAACTCGAGGTTGAAGCCGACCACTTGGTACTGGCTCGTTCGTGTACACCACCGAGAGGTCCTTCCCCCTACGTGTGTGTCCGCTACGTGGTCCGTCGTGAACTACCCCCCGTTGTGGTCGTCGGCCGCTTGGAGCGCCATTGGAGCGACGAGGAGCACCATTGGAACTACTGGATATCCTCTTTGTATGTGTCATCATGTGTGTGTTTATTGTGTCATGTGGCACGAGAGATGAAGGTAAATGGCCGTGGGAATAATTGGGGGCCCAACAGCCTGGATTCTTGGCATGTTCGCATGTCAGTTTTTGCAGCGGGTAAGTGCATATTGGCACCGTGCCCGGCATAACCACATGCATAATGATAGCACGAACGCACGTTATTGTGCGCCGACCACAAATACTGGTAGCGCGCATGGAGGGATGCGGGCAGAGCGTGCGGAGGGACACGAGAGCAGAGTGCGCACGGCGGGACGCGAGCAGAGCGCTCTGCGGCCGCCTCAACTGCGAGCAGCCACACACATAGAGCAGTTGAACACAGAGGGAATGGTCGTCTACAAGCTGGCAGGTAGTTGCGAGCCGGCGGCATGATGTGAAACTACAACGCGTTCGACATCACACGGTGGTTGGACAATCGTTCGCAACATTGTGTAGAGAGCGGCCATGTGCTACTACCTCTGTCTTGGTCTATTAGTCCCCTTTATATTCTATGCCATATTTTGACCTTAAATTTAACTAACAAAATGTTAATGCATGTTATAAAAATTATATAATTGGAATCTATGTTCAAATATGAATCCAACGATATAAACTTTGGCGACATGCATTCCTATTTTATTAGTTAAAACTCTAGTAAAAATTTGGCACAAAAATACAACGAGGACTTATAAACCAGGACAGAGGTAGTAGGTAACTAAATCGTAAATGTTTTTTTATTAACCGTATGTCTACGTGTTGTTTCATCCTCCTCTTGCACGTCTTGTCACCCCGCTGTCGCAGACGGCTTCGAGCGCAAGCTTGAGCAGCGCGCAAGTGTTCTTTTGGCCAAACGGTGGCTTGAAGTGGCCCCAATGAATCGCCGGTGCTCCCGTTCCCGCTCAACTGCGCATGTTCCCGCACATAGCCGCGCAAGCCTCCCGCCCGACTCAGCGAAATCCCCCAAAATCCCTATGCTTACTGGCCTATTATATAAACCCTCACGGCTGGTGAGTCCTGCATCGCATTTTCCCCTCCCTCCCTATAGCTTATCTCATCTGCCTCTCCCACAATCGGCAATGGCACCGGTTTGTCGTTGTTGCTCAGTCACTTCGCCGTCATCAGAAGACAACTCTAGCTGGGAGGCTACACTGTGGCGCGGCACAGTCCCCGACGTAGTGTAGTGCGCGTGGCGTCCTTGTTGGGTGTGCACGCAACACCCACCACATGCTCCATAACCGCTACCCGTCAGCAGCTGTTGCCAGCCGCCGTTGCCACCACCCCACCATCTGCCTCCATGGCCGCCACACCACCGTCTAAAGCTAGGGCCATCGCCTGCTCTGTCACCACGGCCCGAAGGGGGGAGGTGTCCGTTGTGGCTGCCACCCCACTGTCGGCCACCATGGCCATCACCCGCTCTGCCACTGCGGCCCAAATGCGGGAGCTGACCATCATGGCCACCACCCCACCATGGGTCGCCGTGGCCGCCAGCCCATTGTCGACCGCCAGGGTCATCACTAGCTCCGCCACCTCCCCACGAAGGCGAGAGGTGGATCCCCGCATGTGTGTCAGTGACCTTGAACGCTACATTGAGTTCCAGCAGGGAGGGGGACGAGCGCCTGGTCGAGCACGCAAAGATTCTTACTGCTGCCATGGCCGCAACACACGCCGCCATAGTAGCACGGAATGAGGAGATATATTAGGAGTCCCTTCGCTTTGAGAGGGGTCGTTTGGAGCAGCAGAGGGCGTTCGAGGTGAGCGTCGCTAAAGGTGTAACAGCGGCCGGCACCGGATTCCAGTTGTCTAGCTCGTCGGTAGGCTCCTCCTCCTCTGCCTCTTACTGAGCATGCTCGACAGAGGAGAGGGCTGCTGGAAGTAGTACAAAGCCCCTCCATAGTAGTAGTATTTAAGGCCTATTTTGTTTAGTTCATGTGACTATGGATGTGGTTGAACTATACAATATACTTAAAATTAGCTAGTATATATAGTTGAACTAGCTATTTCAGTACATGGTTGGTAACAATTGGGGAAACGTTTGATTGGTTCAGCTATCGAGTTGACCTGTTTGTATAAAGAACAACTGCTTAATCTATGAGTGAAATCTATGCTTACTGAATTTTAGTTGCAAAAATTAGATAGTGCTAGTGATTTTTAGCTTCAAATTTTGACAAATGACAGCATTACAAGGTTGACAAAGGGCAATGTTACTAGATCGACAAATGTCAATCTTTCTAGTTTGACAAATGGAAATATACCCAATATGATAGATGCAAATCTTACCAAATTGTCTGTACGTGGTTGCACACGGGTCATCCAGAAAAATAGTTTGCATGGAAGGGATGTACAAATCTTGTGTGCCAGATTGTCTCTTGGCTTAACGATGAAGGAACCATAGCTCTCTCTTTGCATGCCATCTTCAATCTGAACTATTTGCGATGAAGGGATGCACAAATCCTGCACGGCAAATTTTCCCTTGGCTTACTGGGGAAGGACCATAGCTCTAGCTTTGCATAAGGGTGTTCTATCTAAAACGTTTGCGATGAAGAGATGCACAAATCCTGCGCGACACATTTTCCCTTGGCTTACTAGGGAAGCGTCGGTTGCATATGAGTGTTCTATCTAAAATGTTTGCAATGAGTGTTCTAAATTTAAAATTCATTGACATTTTTTTAGATCATTTGATAAGTCTGTACATTCAGAGAGAAAAATGCAAGTTTGTTCAAACCATAGGTTTCATTCAGTCAAACTGTGAATTTATAGGTGGCATGCCACGCTGGCGCTGTTGTCCTCCAGGATGCCGTTGTTGAAGTCATCAAGGCTTCACGTAATGTTCTTCACTTGGAAATCAAACGCTATCAACGGGCGAGGTGCAGAAGGACGACAAATCATGGCGCTGCGAGGTAGCGGTCGACGGTGGCGTCCCATGACGCTGAGGGGGGCACGAGCATGGGCACGGGCACAGTGGGTGCGGGAAAATGCACGGGGACCGGCGCCGCAGTGGGTGCAGGGGCGTGCACAGGCACGAGCGCTGGCGCTGGCAGGTACATGAGCTCACGCAGGTCCACGGGGACCTTGCTGATGCCCGTGGCTTCGAGCGCTGCGATAGTGCTCGATGGCTAGCCCGTCAATGCGACGGGGATGGTCACTGGCGCGGGCGCAGGGCATGGGAGCTGGGACATGCACGGGGGCATCAAGGGCCGCGACCAACTTGTTTAGAGCCATGTCCATGAGGCCGCATTCCTCCTTATTTTCTATCTCATCCGGCTCGGAGTCGACTTCACCAAACTAGAAGACTAGTGGCAGATGATCCTTCTGCACCATGACGTTGATGGAGGTCTGCGGGAGAGGAATGGGAGGCGAACAATAAGGCCACCCGTATTAAAAAGTGGCTCGGGCGCCATTAATGGAGAGGATTCGAGCGAGGAGGGCGGCCATGGATGTCAAAGAGCTCTCCTCCCCGTGAGCCTACGCAGCGTGCAACTCGCACGATTCCCAGTGAGCCTGTGCATTGGAGGACAACTTGCACACTTCCCGGTCAGCCTGCACAGCGAAATGCGCTCGCATGCCTCTCGTCAACTCAACCAGTTGTCCACACCGCACCTCCTTGCCATTAAAAGGGTGATGTGTGGCATCAAGTGAATGGTTAACAGAACGCCCACGATTTAAATTATACAAACGTTTGAGATGATAAGGTGGTAGCTATTTGTTTCAAAATGTCTTTGTTGGCGGTTGATTTGTGTGCGCCTTCTTTCAAATTGGACACGGAAAATACCATAGCATGTCGGGTGCCATTCCGTGATAGCATGCCAAGTTTCACAAGTTTCAGACAACTTTTGATTTACTAGAATTTTAAAACCAAGTATCTCAATGTTTGGGGCCGAGGCATGATGTCAAGGTGTTTGAAGTTCATTCCCATTTCTTGCATGGGACCTAAGCATGCACGCAAGGACACACATATGATTTTTAACCCAATTTTGTAGACAGGAGCATGTGACTTTAGTTCGAATTTGAATTATGCACATAAAATGCCTAGAAAACTCAATTAATGCATAAAAATGTCCAGACGAACCCTGAATAATTCCAATATTTAGCATAACAGTCTGATGACCCACATGTATAGGGGATCAATCGTAGTCCTTTCAATAGGTAAGAGTGTCGAACCCAACGAGGAGCAGAAGGAAATGACAAGCGGTTTTCAGCAAGGTAATTTCTGCAAGCACTGAAATTATCGATAACATGTAGTTTGATAGTAAGATAATTCGTAACGAGGAAGTAACGGTAACGGTAAATAAAGTGCAGCAAGGTAGCCCAATCCTTTTTGTATCAAAGGACGGGCCAAAATGATCTCTTATAATAAGCAAAGCATTCTTGAGGGCACAAGGGAATTTCATCTAGTCACTTTCATAATGTTGGTTTGATTCGCATTCACTACTTTGATAATTTGATATGTGGGTGGACTATTGCTTGGGTACTGTTCTTTCATGAACAAGCGTCCAACTTATGATTAACCCCCTCGCAAGCATCCACAACTATGAAAGAAGAATTAAGATAACAATCTAACCATAGCATTAAACATATGGATCCAAATCCGCCCCTTACGAAATAGCGCATAAACTAGGGTTTAAGCTTCAGTTACTCTAGCAACCCGTCATCTAATAACTTCTCCAGAATGCATTCCCTTAGGCCCAAAGATGGTGAAGTGTCATGTAGTCGACGTTCACATAACACCACTAAGGGAATCACAACATACATATCATCAAAATATCGAACAAATATCAAATTCATATGATTACTTGTAACATTACTTCTCTCGTGGCCTCAAGAACAAAGGAAACTACTCACAAATAATATGCATGCTCAAGATCAGAGAGGATATTAAATACCAAAATGGATCTGAACATATAATCTTCCACAAAATAAACCATCTAGCATCAACTACAAGATGTAATCAACACTACTAGTCACCCACAAGTACTAATCTAAGGTTTTGGTACAAAGATTGAACACCAGAGATGAACTATGGTTTGAGATGAGATGGTGCTGTTGAAGATGTTGAAGGAAATATGCCCTGCATGCAATAATAAAGTTGTTATTTATATTTCTTTATATCATGATAAATGTTTATTATTCATGCTAGAATTGTATTAACCGGAAACTTGATACATGTGTTAATACATAGACAAACAGAGTGTCCCTAGTATGCCTCTACTTGACTAGCTCGTTAATCAAAGATTGTTAAGTTTCCTAGCCATAGACATGTGTTGTCATTTGATGAACGAGATCACATCATTAGAGAACGATGTGATGGACAAGACCCATCCGTTAGCTTAGCACTATGATCGTTTAGTTTGTTGCTATTGCTTTCTTCATGACTTATACATGTTCCTATGACTATGAGATTATGCAACTCCCGAATACTGAAGGAACACTTAGTATGCTATCAAACATCACAACGTAACTAGATGAATATAAAGATGCTCTATAGATGTCTCCGATGGTGTTTGTTGACTTGGCATAGATCGAGATTAGGATTTGTCACTCCGATTGTTGGAGAGGTGTCTCTGGGCCCTCTCGGTAATGCACATCAATATAAGCCTTGCAAGCAATGTGACTAATGAATTAGTTACGTGATGTTGCATTATGGAATGAGTATAGAGACTTGCCAGTAACGAGATTGAACTAGGTACGAGGATACCGACGATTGAATCTCGGGCAAGTAACATACCGATGACAAAGGGAACAACGTATGTTGTTATGCGGTTTGACCGAGAAAGATCTTTGTAGAATATGTTGGAGCCAATGTGAGCATCCATGTTCCGCTATTTTTTATTGACCGGAGATGTGTCTCGGTCATGTCTACATAATTCTCGAACCCGTAGGGTCCGCGCGCTTAACGTTCGATGACGATTTGTATTATGAGTTATGTGATTTGATGTACTGAAGTTAGTTCGGAGTCCCGGATGTGATCACAGACATGACGAGGAGTCTCAAAATGGTCGAGACATAAAGATCAATATATTGGAAGGCTATGTTTGGACATCGGAATGGTTCTGGATGAGTTCGGGCATTTACCAGAGTATCGGGGGGTTACTGGACCCCCCCGGGGAGTAAATGGGCCTTATTGGGCCTTAGTGGGAGAGAGGAGGAGGCGGCCAAGGTGGGCCCCCCCCAAGCCCAATCCGAATTGGGAGGGGGGCGCCCCCTGAGGGAGTCCTGGATTAGGGGGTCTTCAGACAGCCGGACTATATCCTTTGGCCGGACAGTTGGACTATGAAGATACAAGATTGAAGACTTCGCCCCGTGTATGGATAGGACTCTACTTGGCGTGGAAGGCAAGCTAGGCAGTACAGATATGTATATCTCCTCCTTTGTAACCGACCTTGTGTAACCCTATCCTCCTCCGATGTCTATATAAACCGAAGGGTTTTAGTCCGTAGGACAATATACAATCATACCTTAGGCTAGCTTCTAGGGTTTAGCCTCTCCGATCTCGTGGTAGATCAACTCTTGTAATACTCATATCACCAAGAATAAATCAAGCGGGACGTAGGGTTTTACCTCCATCAAGAGGGCCCGAACCTAGGTAAAACATCGTGTCCCCTGCCTCCTGTTACCATCTGCCTTAGACGCACAGTTTGGGACCCCCTACCCGAGATCCCTCCAGTTTTGACACCGAAAGTCCCCCTTTCCTTTTCTCCCTCTTTCTTCTTTTCCTACTCCAACAAGGGAAGGGGGGAAACCTACTCCTACTGGGAGTAGGACTCCCCCCCTTGGGTGCGCCATGAGAGGGCCGGCCCTCCCCTCCTCCACTCCTTTATATACGGGGGA
Organism: Triticum urartu; assembly: GCF_003073215.2. Classification (NCBI taxonomy): domain Eukaryota; kingdom Viridiplantae; phylum Streptophyta; class Magnoliopsida; order Poales; family Poaceae; genus Triticum; species Triticum urartu. Next base: position 382,907,332 of record NC_053028.1, read on the forward strand.
GGGGCATCCCATAGACACACAAGTTGATTGTTTAGCCATACGTGTGCGGTGCCCCCCTCCATAGAATTCCACCTCGGTCATATCATTGTAGTGGTTAGGCGAAGCCCTGCGTCGGTAACTTCATCATCACCGTCGTCACGCCGTCGTGGTGACGAAACTCCCCCTCGGCCTCAGCTGGATCAAGAGTACGAGGGGCAACACTGAGATGAATGAGTGTAGATCACGGAGGTGCCATGCGTTCGGTACTTGGATCGGTTGGATCACGAACACGTTCAACTACATCACCTAGATGGATCTTGTGTGCACATAGGAAAATTTTGAAATTACTACGTTCCCCAACAGTGGCATCCGAGCCAGGTCTATGCGTAGATGTTATATGCACGAGTAGAACACAAAGGAGTTGTGGGCATAACTATATACATATTGCTTGCCGTCACTAGTTGATTCTTGATTCAGCGGTATTGTTGGATGAAGCGGCTCGGACTAAGATTACGCGTACGCTTACGCGAGACTGGTTCTACCGATGTGCTTCGCACACAGGTGGCTAGTGGGTGTCTGTTTCTCCAACTTTAGTTGAATCGATCAAAAAGCAATCACTATATTACGTTGTGGTTTTGATGCGTAGGTAAGAACGGTTCTTCTTAGAAGCCCGTAGCAGCCACGTAAAACTTGCAACAACAAAGTAGAAGACGTCTAAGTTGTTTTTGCAGGGCATGTTGTGATGTGATATGGTCAAGACATGACGAGATATAAATTGCTGTATGAGATGATCATGTCTTGTTAAAGTTATTGGTAACTGGCAGGAGCCTTATGGTTGTCTCTTTATTGCATAAGATGCAAGCGCTATATAATTGCTTTACTTTATCGCTATGCGGTAGCAATAGTTGCAAAAGCAATAGTTGGCGAGACGGCCATGTGATGACACATTGATAGATATCAAGATGATGGAGATCATGGTGTCATGCCGATGACGATGGAGATCATGACGGTACTTTGGAGATGGAGATCAAAGGCACAAGATGATGATGGCCATATCATGTCACATATGTTGATTGCATGTGATGTTTATCTTTTATGCATCTTATTTTGCTTAGTACGATGGTAGCATTATGAGATAATCCCTTACTAAAGTTTCAAGGTATAAGTGTTCTCCCTGAGTATGCACCGTTGCGACAGTTCTTCGTGCTGAGACACCACGTGATGATCGGGTGTGATAATCTCTATGTTCACATACAACGGGTGCAAGCAAGTTTTGCACAAGCAGAATACTCAGGTTAAACTTTACGAGCCTAGCATATGCAGATATGGCCTTGGAACACTGAGACCGAAAGGTCAATCATGAATCATATAGTAGATATGATCAACATAGTTATGTTCACCATTGAAAACTTCTCCATCTCACGTGATGATCGGACATGGTTTAGTTGATATGGATCACGTGATCATTTAGATGACTAGAGGGATGTCTATCTAAGTGGGAGGTCTGAAGTAATATGAGTAATTGAACTTAAGTTTACCATGAACTTACTCCTCATAGTATTTGCATATCTATTTTGTAGATCAATAGCTCGCGTATAGCTCCCCTATTTTATTTTTGATATGCTGCTAGAGAAAAATAAGTTGAAAGATGATAGTAGAAATTATACGGATTGGGTCCGTGATCTGAGTATTATCCTCATTGCTGCATAGAAGAATTATGCCCTTGATGCACCGCTAGGTGATGAACCTATTGCAGGAGCAGATGCAGACGTTATGAACGTTTGGCAAGCTCGGTATGATGACTACTTGATAGTTTAGTGCGCCATGCTTTACGGCTTAGAACCGGGACTTCAAAAACCATTTTGAACACCATGGAGCATATAAGATGTTCCAAGAGCTGAAATACATATTTCAGACTCATGCCCAAGACGAGAGGTATGAGACCTCTGACAAGTACTTTGCCTACAGGATGGAGGACAATAGCTCAACCAGTGAGCATGTGCTCAGAATGTTTGAGTACTACAATCACTTGAATCAAGTGGGAGTTAATCTTCCAGATAAGATAGTGATTGATAGAGTTCTCTAGTCACTATCTCCAAGTTCTTGGAACTTCGTGATGAACTATAATATGCAAAGGATGACGAAAACGATTCCCGAGCTCTTCGTGATGCTGAAATCAACGAAGGTAGAAATCAAGAAAAGCATCAAATGCTGATGGTTGACAAGACCACTAGTTTCAAGTAAAAGGGCAAGGGAATGAAAGGGAACTTCAAGAAGAATGACAAGCAAGTTTTCCCTCCCATGAAGAAGCCCAAAGCTAGACCCAAGCCTAAAACTGAGTGCTTCTACTCTGAAGGAAATGGTCACTGGAAGCAGAATTGCTCCAAATATTTGGCGGATAAGAAGGATGGCAAAGTGAACAAAAGTATATAGGATATACATGTTATTGATGTGTACTCTACTAGTTTTCATAGTAACCCCTGGGTATTTGATACTGGTTCAGTTGCTATGATTAGTAACTTGAAACAGGAGTTAGAAAATGAACAAAGACTAGTTGAGAGCAAGGTGACGATGTGTGTTGGAAGGGATTCCAAGGTTGATAAGATCACCATCACACGCTCCCTTTACCTTCGAGATTAGTGTTGAACCTAAAATAAATGTTATTTGGTGTTTGCGTTGAGCATAATATGACTTGATCATGTTTATTGCAATACGGTTATTCATTTAAGTCAAAGAATAATTGTTATTCTGTTTACATGAATAAAACCTACTATTGTCATACACGCAAGGCGAATGTTTTACTGAATCTCGATCGTAGTGATACACATATTCATAATATTCAAGCCAAAAGATGCAAAGTTAATAATGATAGTGCAACATATTTGTGGCATTGCCATTTAGGTCATATTGGTGTAAAGCGCATAAAGAAACGCCATGCTGATGGACTTTTGGAATCACTTGATTATGAATCACTTGATGCTTGTGAACCATGCCTCATGGGCAAGTTGACTAAGACTCCGTTCTCCAGAACAATGGAGCGAGCAATAGACTTATTAGAAATAATACATACTGATGTATGCGATGCAATGAGTGTTGAGGCTCGTGGCGGGTATCGTTATTTTCTGACCTTCATAGATGATTTGAGAAGATAAGAGTATATCTACTTGATGAAACATAAGTCTGAAACATTTGAAAAGTTCAAAGAATTTCAGAGTGAAGTGGTAAATCATCATAACAAGAAAATAAAGTTTCTACGATCTGATCGTGGAGACAAATATTTGAGTTACGAGTTTGGTCTTCATTTGAAGCGATGTGGAATAGTTTCGCAGCTCACGCCACCTGGAACACCACATCGTATTGGTGTGTCCGAACATCATAACCGTACTTTATTAGATATGGTGCGATCTATGATGTCTCTTACCAATTTATCACTATCGTTTTGGGGTTTATGCATTAGAGACAACTACATTCACGTTAAATAGGGCACCATCTAAATCCGTTGAGACGACACCATATGAACTGCGGTTTGGCAAGAAACCTAAGCTGTCGTTTCTTAAAATTTGGGGCTGCGATGCTTATGTAAAAAAGCTTCAACCTGATAAGCTCGAAGCCAAGTCGTAGAAATGCGTCTTCATAGCATACCCAAAGGAGACTGTTGGGTACACCTTCTATCACGGATCCGAAAGCAAGATATTCGTTGCTTAGAATGGATCCTTTCTAAAGAACAATTTTCTCTTGAAAGAAGTGAGTGGGAGGAAAGGAGAACTTGATGAGGTAATTTTACCTTCTCCCGAATTGGAAAGTAGTTCATCACAGAAATCAGTTCCAGTGATGCCTACACCAATTAGTGAGGAAGTTAATGATGATGATCATGAAACTTCAGATCAAGTTACTACCGAACCTCGTAGGTCAACCAGAGTATGTTCTGCACAAGAGTAGTACGGTAATCCCGTTCTAGAGGTCATATTACTTGACAATGAAGAACCTACAAACTATGAGGAAGCGATAATGAGCCCAGATTCCGCAAAATGTCTTGAGGCCATGAAATCTGAGATGGGATCCATGTATAAAGAACAAAGTATGGTCTTTGATTGACTTTCCCGTTGATCAGCGAGCCAATGAGAATAAATGGATCTTCAAGAGGAAGACAGACGCTGATAGTAGTTTTACTATCTACAAAGTTCGAATTGTCACAAAAGGTTTTTGACAAGTTCAAGGTGTTGACTACGATGAGATTTTTCTCACTCATATCGATGCTTAAAAGTCTGTCCGAATCATGTTAGCAGTTTCTGCATTTTATGAAAACTGGCAAATGGATATCAAAACTGCATTCCTTAATGGATTTATTAAAAAAAGAGTTGTATATGATGTAACTAGATGGTTTTGTCAATCCTAAAGATGCTAACAAAGTGTGCAAGCTCCAGCGATCCATCTATGGACTGGTGCAAGCATCTCGGAGTTGGAATATGTGCTTTGATGAGTTGATCAAAGCATATAGTTTTACACAGACTTTTGGAGAAGCCTGTATTTCCAAGAAAGTGAGTAGGAGCTCTATAGCATTTCTGATATTATATGTGGATGACATATTGTTGATCGGAAATGATACTAAATTTCTGGATAGCATAAAAGGATACTTGAATAAGAATTTTTCAATGAAAGACCTTGGTAAATCTTCTTACATATTGGGCATCAAGATCTATAGAGATAGATCAAGACGCTTGATAATTTTTTCAATGAGTACATACCTTGACAAGTTTTTGAAGCAGTTCAAAATGGAACAGTCAAAGAAGGAGTTCTTGACTGTGTTCCAAGGTGTGAAGTTGAGTAAAGACTCAAAACCCAACCACGGCAGAAAATAGAAACAGAATGAAAACGTCATTCCCCATGCCTCAGTCATAGGTTCTATAAAGTATGCTATGCTGTGTACCAGACCTTAGCATGATTTTGGCAAGGGAGTACAATAGTGATCTAGGAGTACATCACTGGACAACGGTCAAAATTATCCTTAGAGGATTAAGGAAATATTTCTCGGTTATGTAGGTGATAAAAGAGTTCGTCGTAAAGAGTTACGTTGATGCAAGCTTTTGACACTGATCTAGATGACTCTAAGTCTCGATCTAGATACATATTCAAAGTGTTAGCAATTAGCTAGAGTAGCTCCGTGTAGAGTATTGTAGACATAGAAATTTGCAAAAATACATACGGATATGAATTTTGCATACCTGTAGACTAAACTTCTCTCACAAGCAAAACATGATCACTCTTTGGGTGTTAATCACATAGCGATGTGAACTAGATTATTGACTCTAGTAAACCCGTTGGGTATTAGTCACATGGAGATGTGAACTAATCACATAAAGATGTGAACTATTGGTGTTAAATCACATGATGATGTGAACTAGATTATTGACTCTAGTGCAAGTGTGAGACTGAAGGAAATATGCCCTGGAGGCAATAATAAAGTTGTTATTTATATTTCCTTATATCATGATAAATGTTTTCATGCTAGAGTTGTATTAACCGGAAACTTGATACATGTATGAATACATAGACAAACAGAGTGTCCCTAGTATGCCTCTACATGACTAGCTCATTAATCAAAGATGGTTAAGTTTCCTAGCCATAGACATATGTTGTCATTTGATGAACGGGATGACATTATTATAGAATGATGTGATGGACAAGACCCATTTGTTATCTTAGCACTATGATCATTTAGTTTGTTGCTATTGCTTTCTTCATGACTTATACATGTTCCTATGACTATGAGATTATGCAACTCCCAAATACCGAAGGAACACTTAGTGTGCTATCAAACATCACAACGTAACTGGGCGATTATAAGTATGCTCTACAGGTGTCTCCATTGGTGTTTGTTGAGTTGGCATAGATCGAGATTAGGATTTGTCACTCCGATTGTTGGAGAGGTATCTCTGGGCCCTCTCGGTAATGCACATCACTATAAGCCTTGCATGCAGTGTGACTAATGAGTTAGTTATGGGATGTTCCATTACGGAACGAGTAAAGAGACTTGCCGGTAATAAGATTGAACTAGGTATCAGGATACCGATGATCGAATCTCGGGCAAGTAACATACCGATGACAAAGGGAACAACGTATGTTGTTATGTAGTTTGACCGATAAAGATCTTCGTAGAATATGTAGGAGCCAATATGAGCATCCAGGTTGTGCTATTGGTTACTGACCCGAGATGTGTATTGGTCATGCCTACATAGTTCTCGAACCTGTAGGGTCTGCACGCTTAATGTTCGATGACGATTTGTATTATGAGTTATGTGATTTGATGTACTGAAGGTAGTTCGGAGTACCGGATGTGATCACGGACATGACGAGGAGTCTCGAAATGGTCGAGACATAAAGATCAATATATTGGAAGGCTATGTTTGGACATCGGAATGGTTCCGCATGAGTTCGGGCATTTACCAGTGTACCGGGGGTTAACGAAACCCGCCGGGGAGTCAATGGGCCTTATTGGTCCTTAGTGGGAGAGAGGAGGAGGCGGCCAAGGTGGGGGCACCCCCCACAAGCCCAATCCGAATTGGAAGGGGGCCCGGCCCCCCTTTCCTTCTCTCCCTCTCCCTCTTCCTTCTTGTCCTACTCCAACTAGGGAAGGGGGGAAACCTACTCCTACTGGGAGTAGGACTCCCCCCCTTGGGCGTGCCATGAGAGGACCGGCCCTCCCCTTCTCCACTCTTTGATATATGGGGGAGGGGGAACCCCATAGAAACACAAGTTGATTGTTTAGCCGTGTGCGGTGCCCCCCTCCACAGAATTCCACCTCGGTCATATCGTTGTAGTGGTTAAGCAAAGCCCTGCGTCAGTAATTTCATCGTCACCGTCATTACGCCGTCGTGCTGACGAAACTCTCCCTTGGCCTCAGCTGGTTCAAGAGTACGAGGGACGTCACCGTGCTGAACGTTTGTAGATCGGTGAGGTGCCGTGCATTCGGTACTTGGATCGGTTGGATCGCGAAGACATTCGACTACATCAACCGCGTTACTAAACGCTTCCGCTTTAGGGCTACGAGGGTACGTGGACATACTCTTCCCCTCTCGTTGCTATGCATCACCTAGATGGATCTTGCATGTGCGCAGGAAAATTTTGAAATTACTACGTTCCCCAACAGATGTTGATGAAGGTTGGCCTCCCCAAGATGAGAGGGTTGTTGGTGATGAAGATGGTTTCGATTTCCACCTCCCGGAGGGAAGTTCCCCCGGCGGAGTCGCTTTGCTGGAGGGCAAAAGTGCTCTTGCCCAGGTTCCACCTCGAGACGGCGGCGCTCCGTCCCAAAAGTCCTCTTCTTATTTTTTCTAGGTCAAAAGTCCTCATATACCAGAAGATGGGCACCAGAGGTGGGCCAGGGGGCCCACTACCCACCAGGGCGCGCCTAGAGGGGGTGGCGCACCCTGGTGCCTTGTGGGCCCCTGGGTGCCCCCTCCGGAAGTTCTTTTCTCCAATATTTATTATGTAATCCAAAATAATTCTCTGTAAAATTTCAGCTCATTTGGAGATGTGCAGAATAGGTATCTCTGACATAGCTTTTTCCCATCTAGAATTCCAGCTACCGGTATTCTCCCTCTTTGTATAAACCTTGCATATTATGAGAGAAAAGGCATTAGAATTACTCCATAAAGTGTTATAAAGCATAAAAACAATATAAATAACAGTAGGAAAACAAAAATTTTCCTACTCGTTTCACCAAGATCATCTAGAGGGGGGGTGAATAGGCGATTTTCATATTTGGAGATGTTTTCCTACTGTTATTTATACGTCCATTTTCCAGATACCAATTGAAAGTGCGTTATATCGATTAGAGGGGGGGGTGAATAGGCGATTTTTATGAAAGTCTTCAAAACGTGGAAGTTATGAAGACAAACAGTAGAGATATGCCTATTACTATGCAGCGGAAGGTAGACTACACTAGGCAAGCCATGGTCAAGTATCAACAGAGTGAAAGCACAGTGACAAATAGCTGTAGTGTAATAAGGATCAGGTAGGAAGATGTTATGAAGCCAAACAGATCATTCACTCACATTGTGAAGACAAAAGATAAAACAGACATGCAATGACTTCACAATGAGTAATCAGTAAGTAAAAGGAAGTGCAGATGAAACCAGTGACTCGTTGAAGACAATGATGTGTTGGACCAGTTCTAGTTGCTATGACAACTGTACGTCTGGTTGGAGCAGCTAGGTATTTAAACCTTAGGACACACAGTACCGGACACACAGTCCTGAACACGCAGCTCAGGACACCAAGTCCTCACCGTATTCTCCTTGAGTTAAGGTCACATAGTCCTCGCCCAATCACTCTGGTAAGTCTTCAAGGTAGACTCCCAAACCTTCATAGACTTCGTTCACTGGCAATCCACAATGTCTCTTGGATGCTCTGAACGCGACGCCTAACCGTCTGGAGGATGCACAGTCCTCAAGTGTAATAAGTCTTCAGATCACATAGACAAGAAGACTTAAGTGATGCCTAATTCTCTCTGGCTCTGGTGGTTAGGGCTTTATCCTCGCAAGGAATTCTCTCTCAAAGGCTTCGAGGTGGGTTGCTCTCAAACGACAAAAGCCGTACTCTCAATATGAGCAGCCAACCATTTATGGTTGTAGGGGGTGGGCTATTTATAGCCACTTGGCAACCCGACCTAATTTGTCCGAAATGACCCTGGGTCACTAAGGAACTGACACGTCTCTCAACGGTCATATTTCAAACTCTCATGGCAACTTTACTTGGGCTATAAGCAAAGCTGACTTGTCCGGCTCTGGACAAGATTCGCTCTCATTGTCTTCACTCGAAGACATAGGTTTTTGGTTTAGGCATCACTTCAGTTATTCTGACTGGTTCTCCTGGACCCCACTTAACAGTACGGTGGTTCCTATGACTCAACACAAAAGAAAAAGAACTACGAAAGATCTAAGTCTTCGAGCTCCATAGGCTTCATATCGTGTCTTCTTTTGTCATAGTCTTCAATGTGAATATCTTCATATACCACCTTTGACTTCAATGTCTTCATACATTTTTAGGGGTCATCTCTGGTAGTAAAACCGAATCAATGAGGGACTTCTACCTGTGTTATCCTGCAATTCTCACAAACACATTAGTCCCTCAACTAGGTCTGTCGTCAATACTCCAAAACCAACTAGGGGTGGCACTATATGCACTTACAATCTCCCCCTTTTTGGTGATTGATGACAAACTAGTTGAAGTTTTCAACGGGGAATATAGTCTATGAAATTGTAAAGGATAAGGAATTGTCTTCATAAGTTGCAAGGGCTCCCCCTGAAGATGTGCATATAAGTTAATTTGCTTTTAGACTGCAAATGCACATGGCAGGTTGTACTTGTGGAGATCCACTTCAGCTTATGATGACAATCCACTATGCATGTGAAAGTATATGAAGATAATGACATGCATAATGAAAATGGACGTCTGCAGAATGAGATAAGTGCGGAATTTATCGTCGCACATGCGGAATTTATCTTCGCAAAACAAGGTGGCAAACAAGTAGCAGACGACCATCTAGTTTAAGTGTTACAACTCATAAGAACCAAATGTAGCAAAAACGAGAGTTGTAAGCATGAAGCAAAATATAAGGCACCCGCCCATATGAACCCGCTTGAAGACTATCAATCTCATATGCTTCTCCCCCTTTTGTCAGTAATGACCAAAAAGGTTTGAAGACATAGAGCCTCTACTCGTTCCCATGAGGAGTAGATGAAGTAGCAGGGTTGTTGATGTTGTTTGGCGGTGCAGAAGAGCTTGGAGGTGCTGAAGCAGGTGGTGGTGAAGTAGCATCGTCTTCTTCCTCAATAATTCTGGCAGTGACTGTGGCAGCAGAGGAAGAGAACTCAGAGTCTTCAAGGGATGGAGTTCCCAGTAGCACAGCTCTTCGAGGAGGTGTGGAGTCAAACTTGAATCTCACAGTGAAGCCATCCTCTTGAAGATCAGCTTCAGAAAGCATCATCGTTAGCCCTTTCCATGTGCGGCGACAGGTTTCATGGGCAACGAAATCATTCTTGGTGGCAAGATTTCGGATGCGATTTACATCCACCAAGAGGCTTTTCATCTGTCTCTTCAACCAGTCATGACGCCTATCCTGCTTTTGATGAAGGGCCACAAGAAGTTCTCGGTCGTTGAGAACACGAGTGCGCTTCTTGGGTCTTGAAGTAGTGGCACTGTCAGTGGCTTCAGTTGAAGCAGGGTGTGGTGCATGTGTAGTGCCAGCCAAAGGATACACCCTGGAGATGGCTTCAACACCTTCAACGTTTTGAGTGAAGCTCTAGTGTTCTGCATTCTGAAGACTCAAAGGTTGCTTGGCAGGTTCAGGATAGATGGCTTCAGCAGAGGTATCCATATCAGGCAAGAAGATCCGATGGTTGCGGGCTGAGGGCTGATACGAGATGGCAGAGTGAAGTTTGATCAGCCTCATTACCCAAGGAGCATAGAACTTTAAACCAAACAGATCTGAGCCTGATGCAGCTAGTTGGCGTATGAAGAAATCTTCTGCGTTGAAGCATTTGCCATGAAGGATACAAAAAATCAGAGTCTTCATTGCACCCTCGATCTTGGCATTTGGAGAGTGTCCTTTAATGGGCCGGAGAGTCCGCCGGATGATGTGATAGATGGTCTTGGGCAGGTACTCAAGGTCTTCAACGAAGAACTCTGAGGGATAAGGAGCATCGTGGGGCAATGGCTTCATCATGGAGAGCATCTGACTCATATTCGGTTCAAGCCTCTGAAATATGCTCTCAATAGCTTCAGTGTGTAGCCGACAGTCTTGCTCGAAGAATTCGCCTGGAGTGGGCAGGCCAGTGAGCTCAATGATATCAAATGCATTGGATTCGTGATGAACGTTGCCGGTCATCCACTCCAGGACGCAAGTCTTCGGATCTCTGTTGTATCCTTTGATGTGCAGTGTGGCATAAAATTGTAGCAGGAGCTCTTCGTTCCAATGCTCTTCATCAGTAACAAACTGTAGCAGACCCACTTGTTTGAAGCAATCCAACGCTTCCTCTAGACAGGGCAGACCAGCAATAGCTTCAACATCAAGGCGCTTGTGCGGGAAAATGCGACCTTGGTTGTACAGTATGCAAGAGTAGTAGCTGCGCTGAGGATAGCTCCAGAACCTATCTGATGAAATCATTTCCCTTGAATAGGGGTACTTGGAGCTATTGAAGAAAGTATTATCTGCCCTGAAGTTATTGATGTTGAAGGAACCAGGTGCTGATGCAGGACCTGGGAACCTTGGCATTCTTGGGATTGGCTTCTGAACCTGAGGCCGGTGCTGAACATGGTAGTTGAATTGTGGACCGGCAGCAGACTCAGGAACAGAAGTGTCAGGATCAGTAGCTTCGCTGTCTTCTGAAGCTTTTGGTGGGGAGGGCTCCACATTAGCTTCAATGTTAGTTGTGGCAGCCTCACGATTTCCATCCTCCACTTGACGAGCTGGAGGGTCGGACACAAGCACGTTCTCCTGGAGAACTGCTTCTTGGTGGAGCAGAGGAGTGGGCTTTGTGGTACTTCTTCTTCTGCGGCTGATGCAGCCGGAATGTCTTCAGCATAGACTTGAGGCCTTCGACCTTTGCGAAGCCTGCGGAACACAGACGACGCCTGTGGGGTTGGAGTGGGCTGGGCCTCATAGTCTTCTTCCTCTTGAGGGCGATCCGCCCATGAAGCATCTTGTGCGATTGGCGTCAGTGGACGACCAACGCTGATGAGTTCGCTGTGTTCTAACTGAGGAAGGGCTACATCATCTTCTACATTGTCACGATGACCAATGTCTTCAGCAGCGATGGGATCCGCTGCTGGAATGTCTTCAGCTTCAGGAGGCCCTGTGGAAGCAGGCTCATGAACCGTCAGTTGACGTTCTGCGTCAGGGTGAACCATAGAAATGAGTTCAACTATCAAGGGCTCTGTGGGAGCAGCCCGAGCTTTCTTGGTCTTTCGCTTTTTCTGAGTGGGGGCAGAAGGAGAGGCTTCAGAGTGTTTCCTCTTCCGGGCTTCAGCCTCTGCAGTTCTCGTCTTCTTGAGCTCTGAAGTGGTTGACCGGCTCTTTGGCTTCGAGCCAGTCGTTGCAGTTGGGAAGACAAGAGGAACTGCTTCCTGCCTTGGTGCCTCTGGTTCAGCTGGAACAGTCTTCTTCTTTTTCTTTGCGGCCATCTTGGGGTCGATGCCAAGACGCCCAAGTGCCTTGCGCTTCTCAGCCTCATTGGAGGCTTGCACACATCTGTCAGCCAGAGTCTTCATCCGCTCACGTGAACCCTGAGCTTCTGCACGCTTCTTTAGAAAGTTTTCCTTTAGCTCATGCAACATGATCTTGAAGCTCTTCACTTCTTGCACGCTGAGCTTGGGCATATGCTTCTTGAACTGAGCCTTTTCATGATCAATTTTCTGCTTCAGTTCAACAATGTGCTGGGCAATAGCAAGTTCTGAAGCAATAGCGCCTTGGAAGGCGACGCTGAGGCCAACGGGCAGCTGTAGATCTTCAAAGCTGATGTTTGGTGGGGCAAACCACTCGTCAATGAAGTTGTGGATGATGGCGACATCAAAGAGAGGTAGATTGTTGAAGATTTCTTCTTCTTCTTTGCTCTTGATGAGTTGCTCAAGAGCGTCATCTCCAAGATCTTCATCACTTGACAGATCAATGGCTTCACTCTGCAGGATGGCAGCAGCTGTGAGCTCTTTGCCAGTGTGAGACAGAGGCATCTTGGCCTTCTGGTGCCTTGAGACGCGTGATAAGTCTTCAGACTGCACACTGTCTTCAGGAGGTGCAGTCGCCAATGGCTTCGCCTTTGAGATTTTTGGTGAAGGGGCTGGCTTTGAAGCTTTTGGCTTCTTCAACTGCTTCGGCTTCGGCACTGCAGGCACTGCAGGCGCTTCATCAGACTCAGTGTCAGCTGCAGGCTCATTCACTGCAGTCCCTTGAACCAAGATGTAGGTGATGAGGCCTTCAAGGTTGGCATACGGACCGATGACATTGGGTTCTGCTTCTCGTGTGCCATCTGCCCTTGGTGCTGAGGGACCAGGGTTGAAGTCTAACCCAAATTTCTTCTTGTTCTGCTTCGCTGAGTTTTGGGAAAACTGGAAGTTGCGCTTGAACAGATTGTCGTCACGACACCAGAGTAGTGACGACGGATGTGCATCATCAGGCTGTGGCCCACGGACCATGCATGGATAGAAGCTTTGGGCAATAGCTTCATCTCTGGACCTGGGTACAGGATTCTTGTATAAGATGTCTCCCCATGGTCTTTTTATGGCACTTTTCTCAGCATACTCTTGGGTTGTGAAGCGGTATTTGAACCATTGTTCTGCCCAATAGCGTCAAATCCATTGGATTCGGGTCTTGCACTGACCATAATTCTCTTTAGGATCTGTTTTATACATTTCTGCCAGTTCATCAGGCAGATCTTTGGATGTTCCTTCACGTCGCTGTCTGCCCCCCTTCCTTGCTGCTGTTTCTGAAGCCATAAACCTTAACTTGGAAGGCTTCAAGATGTTCAAAGCTTCAAAGGCTTTCTTTTGCTGGACCAACAGGAACTGGCTTCAGGAGAATTTATGTGATGCTGTAAGAATTCTGCAAATGAATTCAGACTATGAGAACCAAAGGATTCTCCCACGGACATGTACCTGTGACAGCATTAAGGTGCGAGGGAAGGGGAAGAGGTCATATGCATTCTCAGAAGATTTTGAAGATAAATCAGTTTAGAAGACATTGACCTCATCGTGCGAAGACATTCACTCATAGATAAGAAGTTGGTTCCAGATTTGTACGAATCCACAGATCAGTACAAGTGAGGAATCTAACTACTTTGTGAAGCACAAGTGAATATACTAGGCATGTTATGAGATGCAGTTTGAGAGAGATCTAGCTTGTGTGAACAGAAACTGCTTGTGGTAGAAAGTGACAGATCAATAGGATCAACGGTGCTGTAAAAAGGGAGTTTTATTTACCACACTAAGAACTGCTAGACGGAGTGGGAGATGAGGCCGAGCAGTTCACTCATCCGTGCCCTAACTTGGCGACGGCGGAGAGGACGATGTCCGCGGTCGGGGTGAAGACGGCGTCGAAGAGGTTGCGGCAGCGAAGCGCTTCGTCGCCGGCGTCGTCGAGAGCTAGCGGTGGCTCTAGGGTTCGTGCAAGGGTGGAAGAAGAGATAGTTACCGCTGTGAGTCTGTATTTATAGGCACAGGGGCGGCATTGCGCTATTACACAGGTGCCCCTGGCGATTCGCATTTGAGTAAGGCGTGGCCATCATGCGGTATTTTGGGGGCAGTTCCACCTCCCACGCATGCCTGGATTGTCGGGTGGTCGTTCCTACTTCTCCGGATTTCGTGTGGATAAATGAGCATTGAAAACGGACTTAAATGTTGTCTCTGTGTCTTCTGCTGACAAGGACGCAGAGAAGACATTCGACAGTTTCAATAGAATGCATATGACTTGGAGAGATAGAATTTTGAGATAGAGAGCATAGAGAGGTTAGGGTCCGATCACATTCACTTAGATCAAAAGATTCAAACAAGAAGACATAGCTATAAGTGAATGCTGTAGAGGACAGAACACTAGTATATATATATATATATATATCTATCTATATAATCAACGTAGTGAAGATAATCATGAAGACATGTTGAGATTGAAGCCAAACCAAATATGAAGACATTGCAAGGTAACGCCATGAGTGAAACACTTCAAAATAGAACATTTGGTGGTGGCGTTACCCACCGTATAGGAAGTATTAGACCCAGACACGGCGCACAATTATCGTGGCGCTCCGAAGTCAAATTCCACATTAATGTATTCACACTTAGAATGTATGTCTTCATTGATTGAAGATATACTTCACTTCGTGTGTTGCACATCTAAGTCATCAATATGCATAAGGGTTAGGATGTGTGCCTGATCACAGGACATTTGAGGATTCCAGGATATTTAGCTCACACCGTAACTTGCAAAACCTCTTCTCATCCAAGGGCTTGGTGAAGATATCTGCCAATTTCTCTTTAGTGTTGACGTGTATGATATCAGTGTCTTCCTTCACAACATGATCTCTAAGAAAGTGATGACGAATTTCAATGTGCTTTGTCTTCGAGTGCTGAACTGGGTCGTTGGCAATCTTGATGGCGCTTTCGTTGTCGCAGTAAAGTGGCACTTGCTTCAGATGAATGCCATAGTCCTTGAGTGTTTGCTTCATCCACAGAAGCTGAGCGCAGCAAGATCTAGCAGCAATGTATTCAGATTCAACAGTGGAGAGAGATACACAGTTCTGCTTCTTTGAAGACCAACATACAAGTGATCGTCCCAGAAAGTGACATGTGCCTGATGTAGACTTGCGATCAACTTTGTCACCAGCATAATCATCATCTGAGAATCCAACCAAATCAAACTCTGAGCCCTTTGGATACCATAATCCTAGAGTTGGGGTGTGAGCCATATATCAAAGAATTCGCTTCACAGCTAAGTGATGCGACTCCTTTGGTGCCGCTTGAAATCGAGCACACATGCAAACACTAAGCATAATATCTGGCCTAGATGCACATAAATAAATTAAAGAACCAATCATGGAGCGGTATACCTTTTGATCGAACTCTTTACCATTGTCGTCAGGACCAAGATGATGTTTGGCTGGCATTGGTGTTGTGAAGCCTTTACAGTCTTGCATACCGAACTTTTTTAGGCAATCTTTGAGATACTTCTCTTGAGATATGAAGATGCCATTGCGTTGTTGTCGTATTTGAAGACCAAGGAAGAACTTCAGCTCCCCCATCATGGACATCTGATATTGCTCTTGCATCATATATCCAAACTCTTCACTGTACTTCTGATTGGTGCAGCCGAAGATAATGTCATCCACATATATTTGGCACACAAACAGTTCACCATCATATGTCTTCGTGAAAAGAGTGGGATCTAGGGAACCAGGTATGAAGCCTTTGCTCTTCAGGAAGTATTTGAGTGTGTCATACCAGGCCCTAGGGGCTTGTTTGAGGCCATACAGTGCCTTGTTGAGCTTGTATACCATGTCAGGATGTTTTGGATTTTCAAAGCCAGGCGGTTGTGCAACATACACTTCTTCTTCAATCTTGCCATTGAGAAAGGCACTCTTCACATCCATTTGATATAGAAGTATGTTATGATGATTTGCATAGGCCAGCAGTATGCGTATGGCTTCAAGCCTAGCCACAGGAGCAAATGTTTCATCGAAGTCAATGCCTTCCACTTGAGTATATCCTTGAGCAACGAGACGAGCTTTGTTTCTGACAACTTGACCATGCTCATCTTGCTTGTTGCGGTATATCCATTTGGTGCCTATTATGTTGTGCTTCCGTGGATCAGGACGCTTAACCAGTTCCCATACATTATTCAGCTCAAACTATTGAAGCTCTTTTTGCATAGCTTGAATCCATTAAGGTTCCATGAAGGCTTCTTCATCTTTCTTGGGTTCTGATATTGAGACGAATGCGAAGTGCCCACAGAAATTTGCTAGCTGAGTTGCCCTTGAACGAGTGAGTGGACCAGGTGCATTGATGCTATCAATTATTCTTTCAATCTGCACTTCATTGGCAACGCGAGGATGTACAGGGCGAAGACTTTGCTCTTGCTGTTCACTGTCATTGTTGGAAGGAATCTCTTCAGGCTGAGCAATGTCTTCATGTTGATCAGGTGCTGAAATGATAAGTTCTTCTTCAGGATGACCTTCAGAAGGTATAATCTCTCCAGTTCCCATTAGCTTGATTGATTCACTGGATGGAACTTCATCTAGCACACTTGGCAGCTGCTCTCTTTGTGATCCATTGGTCTCATCGAACCGCACATCCACTGTTTCAACCACTTTGTAATGAAAGAGATTGAAGATTCTGTAGGAGTGCGAATCCTTTCCATATCCAAGAATAAAACCCTCATGTGCTTTTGGTGCAAATTTTGAGGTGTGATGTGGGTCCTTGGTCCAGCACCTTGCGCCAAATACTCTGAAGTAACTGACATTGGGCTTTTTGCCAGTAAGGAGCTCATAAGATGTCTTGTTCAGTAGCTTGTGAAGATAAACACGATTGATTGTATGACATGCAGTATCAATGGCTTCGGGCCAGAATTTTCTTGGAGTCTTGTATTCATCTAGCATCGTTCTCGCCATCTCAATTAGTGTTCTGTTCTTGCGTTCGATGACGCCATTCTGCTGTGGTGTGTACGGAGCTGAGAATTCATGTGTGATGCCCAAGGTATCAAGATATGTGTCAAGGCCAGTGTTCGTGAATTCAGTGCCATTGTCACTTCTGATGTGCTTTATCTTGGCGCCAAAATTGTTCATAGCACGATTGGCGAAGCGTCTGAAGACATCCTGCACTTCAGTCTTGTAAAGGATTATGTGCACCCAAGTATATCTAGAATAATTATCAACAATAACGAAGCCATAGAGGCAAGCAGTAGTAGTTAGAGTTGAGTAATGAGTGGGACCGAAAAGATCCATGTGGAGCAGTTCGAAGGGTTGAGTAGTAGTCATGATTGTCTTCGAGGGATGTTTGGCCCTCGTCATTTTCCCTGCTTCGCAGGCACCGCATAAATGGTCTTTCTTGAACTTGACGCCCTCGATGCCTATTACATGCTTCTTCTTCGCGAGGGTGTGGAGGTTCCTCATGCCAGCATGTCCAAGCCTCCGATGCCATAGCCAGCATTCTGAAGCCTTTGCTAGAAGACATACTGCAAGCTGTGGCCCTGCTGAGAAATCTACCACGTACAGATCATCTTTTCAATACCCTTCAAACACTAGAGACTTGTCAGATTCCATTAGTACAAGGCAACGATATTTTCCAAACATTACGATCATGTTCAAATTGCAAAGCATTGATACAGACATTAAGTTGAAGCCAAGGGATTCAACAAGCATGACTTTATCCATGTGTTGATCCCTTGAGATTGCAACTCTACCTAGACCCAATACCTTACTTTTACTAGTGTCAACAAATGTGATGTGACTCTTGTCGGATGGATGTAAGGTTGAGTCCATAAGAAGACTTCTTTTGCCAGTCATGTGATTTGTACACCCACTGTCAATAATCCATTCTGAAGACGCTGGTGTCATACCCTACAGTGCAGTTAGGGGGATAGGCTTCACCAAGAGCATTGTGAAGCAAAAACATTTGACGAACCAGTGGGTTATGAAAGCTTAGATCCAGGTTAGGACTAATAGGGAGAGTAGCAAGCGATTCAGGTACGAAGTACATAGTAAGACCATTTGGGCATTTGATCTTGCGCCCTACAAGATGTTTAAGGTCTCCAGCAATAGCGTCAGACGATTTTGGTTTTCTGCTGGAGACCATTCCCTGCAAAAGAGAGTTAAGCCTTCTTAACCACCCACATCTTCAAGGGTGGCTTAGAAGCAATAAGTCTAAGTGCAGCATCTGAGAATTTTGGCTTTGAAGCCTTAGCAAACAGTCTTGCAGGTGGACAACAGTACTCATAAGAATAAGCAGAATAGTTCTTGGTCTTATGAACATAGCGGTTTGATGAACCGCTCTCATATTCATATGACTGAGTATGGCCTCCCTGCAAAACATTTGCGTTAGTGCGACTCAGGTGAGTCCTCTGTTTGTATGAAGCCTTTGGACCGTATGAAGCCTTTGGTCTGAGGTTTGTCTTCTTCAAGTGAGGTGTCATGAAGACATTCACAGGAAGATTTTCCAGACACTTTTTCGGAACCCAGATCTTCTTCATAGGCGGTCCATTCCTGCAGTTAGTACCAATGTACCTGGCAAACACTTCACCATTCTGATTCTTAAACAGTATATAGTTTGCACCAAAGGATTCATCAATGATAATGGGGTTAGCACAAGTGAAGCCAGTTAGATTGGATGGATCTGCTGAAGGTTCCTTTGCAGCAACCCACATGGTTTTGGGGTACTGCTCAGGTTTCCAGTAAGAGCCATCTGCATTCATTTTCCTTACGAACCCAACACCCTCTTTCCTAGGGTTTCGGTTCAGAATCTGCTTTTTGAGGACATCACATAGTGTCTGATGCCCTTGAAGACTTTTGTACATCCCTGTTTCAAGCAATGTCTTCAACCTAGCATTCTCATCAGCAATAGCGGTGGTATCCTCAACAAAGGGGTTAGTTACCGCATCAACAGTTGAAGATATTGCAACAGCAGTAGCAGTAGAACATTCAGCAACAGAAGTAGCATTATCACCCTCAATGCATTTAAGACATGGTGGTTCAAATCCTTCCTGAGCGGGACTGATCTGTTTGGCGCGAAGTGACTCGTTTTCTGTTTGAAGATCTTCATGAACCGCTCTCAATTTCTCAAGATCTTTCTTCCTTTGAAGATAATCATAGGAAAGCTTTTCATGAGTTGTTGAGAGAGTTTCATGACGATTTTCAAGTTCCTGATATTTAACATGAAGATTTTTTATGTCTTCAATTAAGGATTCAGATCGAGTCATTTCAGCACCCAACAGATCATCGCTTCTGTCTAACAGTTTTTGAATATGTTCCATAGCTTTCTGTTGTTCAATTGCAATTTTAGCAAGTGTTTTGTAGATAGGTTTTGAAACACAATCAGAGTCATCGTCACTAGATGTTTGATAGTGAGTAGTGCGTGTGTTTACCTTGCCACCGCGTGCCATGAAGCAGTAGGTAGAAGCGGAGCAGTCCTTGTCATTTGCATCGGTGTCGGTGAAGAAGTCATTGTCTTCAGTGTTGAAGATAGACTTGGCAACCTATGCTGTAGCCAGACTTGCGACGCCTGAGTCGGATTCCTCTTCAGACTCCACCTCCGCCTCCTCGGAAGCAGACTCCTCCTCTGAATCCATTTCCTTGCCAACAAACGCACGTGCCTCGCCAGATGAGCTCTTCTTGTGTGATGAAGACTTTGATGAAGACTTGGAAGAAGACTTTGAGTATTTCTTCTTCTTCTTCTTGTCTTCAGAGTCATATTCCTTGCTCTTCTTCTTCTTTTTGTTCACATTGTCCCACTGTGGACACTCAGGGATGAAGTGGCCATGTTTCTTGCACTTGTGACATGTTTTCTTCTTGTAGTCATGAGCAGGAGCTTCATCATTCCTTGAACTTGATCGGGAAGACTTTCTGAAACCTTTCTTCTTCGTGAATTTTTGGAACTTCTTGACAAGCATAGCAAGTTCCCTTCCAATGTCTTCAGGATCATCAGAACTGCTATCAGATTCTTCTTCAGATGAGGAGACAGCTTTTGCCTTCAAGGCACGAGTTCACATATAGTTTGGACCGTAGATATCTCTTTTCTCCGAAAGCTGAAACTCATGTGTATTGAGCCTCTCAAGTATGTCAGACGGATCGAGTGTCTTGAAATCAGGACGTTCTTGGATCATCAGGGCCAGGATGTCAAACAAACTATCAAGTGATCTCAGCAGCGTCTTGACGACTTCGTGTTTGGTAATCTCAGTGGCGCCGAGGGCTTGAAGCTCATTTGTGATGTCAGTGAGTCGGTCAAATGTGTGCTGGACATTCTCATTGTCATTTCGCTTGAAGCGGGTGAAGAGATTGCGAAGGACACTGATTCTTTGATCTCTCTGGGTTGAGATGCCTTCATTGACCTTGGAGAGCCAGTCCCAGACCAGCTTGGATGTCTTCAAAGCACTCACACGGCCATACTGTCCTTTGGTCAAATGACCACAGATGATGTTCTTGGCAGTAGAGTCCAGTTGAACGAATTTCTTGACATCAGCAGCAGTGACACCTTCTCCAGCCTTGGGAACGCCGTTCTCGACGACATACCATAGATCGACGTCAATGTCTTCAAGATGCATACGCATCTTATTCTTCCAGTAGGGATATTCAGTTCCATCGAAGACGGGGCACGCAGCGGAGACTTTAATTATCCCTGCAGTCGACATAGCTAAAACTCCAGGTGGTTAAACCGAATCACATAGAACAAGGGAGCACCTTGCTCTGATACCAATTGAAAGTGCGTTATATCGACTAGAGGGGGAGGTGAATATGCGATTTTTATGAAAGTCTTCAAAACGTGGAAGTTATGAAGACAAACAGTAGAGATATGCCTATTACTATGCAGCGGAAGGTAGACTACACTAGGCAAGCCATGGTCAAGTATCAACAGAGTGAAAGCACAGTGACAAATAGCTGTAGTGTAACAAGGATCAGGTAGGAAGATGTTATGAAGCCAAACAGATCATTCACTCACGTTGTGAAGACAAAAGATAGAACAGACATGCAATGACTTCACAATGAGTAATCAGTAAGTAAAAGGAAGTGAAGATGAAACCAGTGACTCGTTGAAGACAATGATGTGTTGGACCAATTCCAGTTGCTGTGACAACTGTACGTCTGGTTGGAGCGGCTAGGTATTTAAACCTTAGGACACACAGTCCCGGACACACAGTCCTGAACACGCATCTCAGGACACCAAGTCCTCACCATATTCTCCTTGAGCTAAGGTCACATAGTCCTCGCCCAATCACTCTGGTAAGTCTTCAAGGTAGACTCCCAAACCTTCATAGACTTCGTTCACTGGCAATCCACAATGTCTCTTGGATGCTCTGAACGCGACGCCTAACCTTCTGGAGGATGCACAGTCCTCAAGTGTAATAAGTCTTCAGATCACACAGACAAGAAGACTTAAGTGATGCCCAATTCTCTCTGGCTCTGGTGGTTAGGGCTTTATCCTCGCAAGGAATTCTCTCTCAAAGGCTTCGAGGTGGGTTGCTCTCAAACGACAAAAGCCATACTCTCAATCTAAGCAGCCAACCGTTTAGGGTTGTAGGGGGTGGGCTATTTATAGCCACTTGGCAACCCGACCTGATTTGTCCGAAATGACCCTGGGTCACTAAGGAACTGACACATGTCTCAACGGTCAGATTTCAAACTCTCATGGCAACTTTACTTGGGCTACAAGCAAAGCTGACTTGTCCGGCTCTGGACAAGATTCGCTCTCATTGTCTTCACTCGAAGACATAGGTTTTTGGTTTAGGCATCACTTCAGTCATTCTGACTGGTTCTCCTGGACCCCACTTAACAGTACGGTGGTTCCTATGACTCAACACAAAAGAAAAAGAACTACGAAAGATCTAAGTCTTCGAGCTCCATAGGCTTCATATCGTGTCTTCTTTTGTCATAGTCTTCAATGTGAATATCTTCATATACCACCTTTGACTTCAATGTCTTCATACATTTTTAGGGGTCATCTCTGGTAGTAAAACCGAATCAATGAGGGACTTCTACCTGTGTTATCCTGCAATTCTCACAAACACATTAGTCCCTCAACTAGGTTTGTCGTCAATACTCCAAAACCAACTAGGGGTGGCACTAGATGCACTTACAATTAGTATGCTTGAAGTATTATTGTATTTATGCCGATATTAAAATTTTGTTTTGAATCTTATGGATCTGAACATTCATGCCACAATGAAGAAGATTACATTGATAAATATGTTAGGTAGCATTCACACTTCATAAATTCTTTCTTTTATCATTTACCTACTCGAGGACGAGCAGGAATTAAGCTTGGGGATGCTGATATGTCTCCAACTTATTTATAATTTATGAAGTATCCATGCCATCTTTACAACAATTATATATGGTTTTGGTATGATTTATTAGAACTAACCCGGACTGACGTTGTTTTTAGCAGAACTATCGTGGTGTCATTTTTTGTGGAGAAATATAAGTTCTCGGAATGGGTTGAAAATTTATGGTGATTTTTTATGGACCAAAAGAGACCCCCAAAGCACTAGTGGTGGGCCAGAAGAGTCCTGATGGGGCCACAAGCCTCTAGGGCGCGCCCTTGGGGGGCACCCTAAGGGTTTGTGGGTCCCTCGGGCACCCCGCTGACTTGTTTCTGATGCCATTTTTTTATAAATATAGAAACATCTGAAAAGAACCCCAGATCGGAAGTTCCGCCGCCAAAAGCCTCTACAGCCATGAAAAAACAATCGGGATCCCTTTCCGGCACCCTGCCGGAAGGGGAAACCATCACCAGAGGCCATCTGCATCATCCTAGCGGCCACCATGACGAGGAGGGAGTAGTTCACCCTCGGGGCTGAGGGTATGTACCAGTAGCTACGTGTTTGATCTCTCTCTCTCTCTCGTGTTCTTGATTTGGCATGATCTTGATGTACCGCGAGATATTTTTTACTATAGTTGGATCATATGGTGTTTCTTCCCCTCTACCTTCTTGTGATGAATTGAGTCTTACTCTTTGAGGTTTTTTTATGTTGGATTGAGTATTGGATTTGAGAACACTTGATGTATGTCTTGCGATGGGACATATGTGGTGACAATGGGATGTTCTATTGATTCACTTGATGTACGTTTTGCCACTCAACTCACGGATTCCTGAGGTGACATTGGGGTAATATATGCATAGGGGTTGAGGCATGTTTTCATCCTACGTTCTCGAATAGAGACTTTCGAGTGATTCTTTGTTGCATGTTGAGGGTTGTTATATGACCCAATTATGTTATCATTGTTGAGAGCAATTGTAGTAGTGAAAGTATGAACCCTAGGCCTTGTTTTCAAGCATTGCAATACCATTTTAGCTCACTTTTGTTACTAGTTACCTTGTTTTTTATATTTTCAGATTACAAAAACCTATATCTACCATCCATATTACACTTGTGGCACCATCTCTTTGCCGAACTAGTGCACCTATACAACTTACCATTATATTGTGTGTGTTGGGGACACAAGAGACTCTTTGTTATTTAGTTGCAGGGTTGTTTGAGAGAGACCATCTTCATCATATGCCTCCCATAGATTGATAAACCTTAGGTCATCCAGTTGAGAGAAAATTGCTACTGTCCTACAAAACTTTGCGCTTGGAGGCCCAACACGAATCTACAAGAAGGTTGCGTAGTAGACATCAGGTGGCTACTTTAAACGACAGTTCGTGGCATTTTCTCGAGGCCACCGTTGTTGCCTTCGATGAATACTATGAGGTGTTTGCTCAGCGTGCCCGTGCTTACCTCAACTCGAGAGCCAATAGGTTGGTGCCAGTAGAGGCTCAGGAAACTCACCACTACAATGAGGGCGCCCATGATGTGTAGGCCTCGCCTTCTTCCATGTCCAAGGAGCCAATCATCATTGATATCTCCGACGATGAGGAGTAGCTTGTCTTATTAGCTCACTATAAGGACCTATGTTCAGTTAGCTAGTGTGCTGCTCCTGCCTTTCCTTAACAAATTCTAGTGAATTTTCATATGCACTTTTACCATGCAATCTGATCATCTAGTGTATATGTTCTATGTGTCGTGCAATGTGGTGCTCACTTATTAACTATTTGGTTAATTTGTTGTCGTGTTCAGTTAATTGTTTGGTTGAATTTTCCAATGTGATGTTCAATTCTTCTAGGTACAATTTTGTATCATCTTCCATGTGAGAAATAAATCAAATTTGGTTGTACAAAATAAATAGAAACAATTGCAATTGCTATATTTCCAAGCTGCCTTAACTGTCTGATCTTCTAGTATGTTATATATTATGCAATGTGGTGCTCAGTTAATGTTTGTTTCATTTGTTGTGGTGTTTAGTTAACTGTTTGGTTCAAGTCTGCAATGTGGTGCTCAATTAACTATTGTGGGTGCATTTTTTATTTTCTACCGTGTGAGAAATAAATCGAATTTGGCTGTACAAAATACATGAGAAACAAATACAATTGCTATATTTCCAAGTTGCTAAGCATGCTTGGTTTGGTTAACTGTCTGATCTTCTATTAGGAATATGTTATATTGTGCAATGTGGTGCTGAGTTAATGTTTGGTTCATTTGTTATGGTGTTTAGTTAACTGCTTGGTTCAATTATGCAATGTGATGTCCAATTGTTGTCAGTACAATTTTGTATTGTTATGCAGGTGAGGAATAAACCAAATTTGGATGTACTTAATACATGAGAAACATATACAATTGCAATATTTGCTAGTTCTTAATCATGCTTGGTTTGGATAAATGGCTTTTACATGTGGCTCGAATTAATCTATTGAATCTACAATGTGTTTATTTTTCATCAACATATTAGAAAACATGCCAACCCTCACTTAACCTGATCAATAACTACCTTATATGTGTTGCAGGGAAACAATGGGAAGCACTGTGGTTTACAATCAAGGTTTGCCCATGCATTGTCCTTTGTCTAATAGCACATTATTATGCAAATGTAGGAACCATTCTAATATTTAGGTTTTTACCAATTTGGTCTTCACATGTAGGTCCTGCTGTCAGAGGTTTTGACCCGCTGTTCGACCTTTTCGCATACGGGGAAATGAGTTCTCCATGAATAGCAGTCAAGTCAAGAAACTCAGAAAGATTTTTAGGATAAAGAAACTAGCGACAAAAAACAACAAGATTGTTGTCTACACAATGAAGAAGACATCAGTGCACTATAGGATGGTACCAACTATTATACCTTATATTTTTTATTCCTTTGCGCCATTTCAAATTTAGAGAAGATATTTATGCATATCCTTGTCTTTAGGCTTTTCCAAAGAAGTTCACTGATGATTAACTCTCAAACCACCTGTATGGTCAGGAGGCAAGGAAGGTATTCATACAACACCCACGGTACAATATTGAAGTCTTCCTGAAGAGAACGAAGTATGGGCGGTCAATCATCCACAGGCACTGGCCTAAACATGCGAAGACCTTCAATATTCGCCTTCTGCTTCAACAATTTTCCAGATGAGATTCATCTGTCTATCTACCGTCTATGATGCTAATTTCCAAAGGTTATTTATGTTGCATGTGAAACTTGGTGCTAGTGTAGTTGTGTAATGGGGTAGTTGAAAGGATCGAGAAGAGGGGTATAGAGGGGGGGTGATTAGACCCTTCAACAAGCAAAAGTAGTAGTTTTTATGTTCTTCAAGTTGAGGTGGAGTTTTAGCACAAGTTTAAGCATTCACAATACATTTTAAGCAAGCATGGAAAGAGTATGAGCAGCAGAAAAGGGTAAAGCATGCTAATTGCAAGGAAGTAAAGGGATGGGATTGGAGTGTGCAAATGCAATGAATACATGGAGAATTTTGGTGTGGTTCCGATAGGTGGTGCTATCATACATCAACGTTGATGGAGACTTCTACCCACGAAGGGTAACGCTTTCACAAGTCCACAGAGGGCTCCACCCACGAAGGGTCCACAAAGAAGTAATGTTGTCCATCCCACCATGGCCATCGCCCATGAAGGACTTGCCTCACTCAGGTAGATGTTCACGAAGTAGGTGATCACCTTGCCCTTACAAACTTCTTGGTTCAACTCCACAATCTTGTTGGAGGCTCCTAAGTGACACCTAACCAATCTAGGAGACACCTATAACACCCCAGATGTAACTTGCCATATTTGTAACTCCGACTCTTGCCATTGGCTTTAAGTTATGAGTTTTCCCATCGTGGTTGGGTTTTTGTCTTCGTGTTGCATTTTGTTCATGTCATGCATTTCATATCATGTCATCATGTGCATCTCATTTGCATACGTGTTCGTCTCATGCATCCGAGCATTTTCCCCGTTGTCCGTTTTGCAAGCCGACACTCCTACGTGCTCCGGCGTACCTCTTTTGTCTCCTTTCATGAGCAGGTGTGAAACATTCTTAGAATGGACCGAGATTTGCCAAGCGGCCTTGGTACACCACCGGTAGAACACTTGTCAAATTTCGTGCCATTTGGAGTCTGTTTGGTACTCCAACGGTGAACCGGGGAACCGTAAAGGCCTCGTGTGTGTTGCAGCCAACATCCCTCCAAAACAGCCCAATAATCCATCCAAACCACTCCCATGCCCTCCGCCGTCGGATCACGATCGCGTGGCCCAAAACTACACTCAATTTGGACACTCCTACCTCCTCCTACCTATATATATGTGCACTCCTTCGAATTTTCGGGTCCAAACCCTAGTCTAGCTCCTCCCGCCCCCACCGGACACGTCCGGCCGCCGCCGGATAGAATCTGCCACCGCCCACGGCCAATCAGAGCTCATCACCTGCCGCCTCCGCCGTCCTCCGCCGCCGCGGCCCGCGGGGCCCGAAGCCGGCCATCCCGCCCGCGCCTCGCCCACCGCCGCCCGCGACCGCGCCGCCCGCTCCTCCCTGTCGTTGCGCCTCCGCCACGACCCTCGCCGGCCGCCGCCCGCCGACTTCGCCGGAGCTCCCCGTCGGCATCCGCCACTCGTCCCCGGCAAGCCCGCGCCGTGCCGCCCAGCCTCCTCCACGCGACGTCCGCGCCGCCCGACCTCCTCCTCGTTGACCGCGCCGCAGCAGTCCGGCGACCACGCGACACTGAAAACTCCGGCGAACGCGCCGCTGCAAACTCCGGCGAGCCTGGCCTCGCCTCAGTTTGCGTGCAGCCAGACTAACCCTAGATCTGTTTTGATGGGTAAAATATCCACAATCCTTTCCGCTTTTATTTTCAGGCACTGTTCTTACTGCCATAACTTCTTATCTGTAGATTCGTTTTGCATGCTTGTTATATCAAAATGTTCATTGGGAGATTCTCTTCATCTCATTCCATTGTGCCATGCTTGTTTGAGTCAATCTTGATGCCCAAATCACTGATACAAGAGTGCTATAAAATGTTTGCTCCTGTTACTTAGCAGATCATGTTGATTTGTCATTTTTGTCACATTTGATGTGTGCATCATATTAACATGAGCTCTACATGTGTTTTGGTATATGCCATGCCATCTTTACAGGGGTGCTTGCCATGTATTTTTGTGATATTTCTGGTGACTAGCACAAGCATGCAAAGTAACCTTTGTGATATTGCTGATTTCAGGGACTTGGGATTTTGCCAAGTCCTTTTCCTGCTGTTATTTTTATGCCATCTAAACATGACGCTATAGTGAGTTCCATGCTTGTTTTGAGTTGCTTCAGTAAGGATGATTTGGACATATGGTTATGATCTACCAATCCATGGCCCTGTGTGAAATTATGGAGTGCCCTAGCATGTCTCAAACTTGCTCTACTTTTGCTATAAATTGTTCCTGGCACATTGTTTACATGTTAATCAATTTTGCCGTGGTTGTTGTAGTTGATCCATGCATGCTATGAACTTGCTCTTGGCATGGTTAGCTTCATGAACATGTCTTATTGCTAATGCTATGATTATATTGTCATGCAATGCTTTGTGATGAGTGATTTGAGCTCGCAAAGATGACTTCATAACTCTGTTTATGCCATGCTCTGTTTTCTGCTAAGTCTGAATCTGTTAATCAAACTTGCTATGTTTACATGGGTGCCATCATATCTTCTGTGCCTTTTTTGCTCATAGTCATTAAGGGACTTTTGTTATATGCATTTAGTAGAATCATGCAATGCATTTATTCGCTATGATATGTTCCTCTAGCATGTTTTTTGCTTGCTCTAAATATTGCTTCCTGATGTTATTTTCTGGCATGTTAGTATTTTCACTAAGTTTGTGAAGCTGATATCTTTTGCACTTTTGCCATGCTTGTTTGAGCCTACTCTTGTGTGATTTAGCCGTAGCTCATTGTTTATGTTTTGTGAAGCATCTTCAGTAGATCACGGCCTTGTGCTTTGTTTCTATGTTGGGGTGTAGTAGCTTAGTTTCTTGTTGCATTCTAAATGGCATCGTGCTGTTAATCACAGAATTGTGCCATTCTTGTTTTGCTTGCCATTTGCAAACCGTGCATCCGATTCCGGTGATCTTTATATCGATTTCGACCGTAATCATCTCATCTTTCCAGAGGCACACTTTTTTTTGGCAAGTTGATGCCTTTATCTATCTTTCCATTCTGGAGCACGCATATGCATTGCATATCACATCTCGCATATCATGCCATGTTTTGCATCATGTTGCTTGCGCATTGCACAATGGTTGATTGTTGTTCCTTTGCTTGTGTTCTTGCTTTGAGTAGAGCCAGGAGATGAGTATGTGATCGAGGAACCTGTTGAGTACGGTTACGAAGATCAAGCTTTCGTCAACTCTGAGAACATTGCAGGCAAGATGACCATACCCTCGAAATCACTTCTATCGTTGCTTGCTAGTTGTTCGCTCTATTCCTATGCCACGATACCTACAACTTGCTATATCATTCCTCCCATCTTGCCATGTCAAGCCTCTAACCCACCTTTCCTAGCAAACCGTTGTTTGGCTATCTTACCGCTTTGCTCAGCCCCTCTTATAGCGTTGCTAGTTGCAGGTGAAGTTGAAGTTTGTTCCTTGTTGGAACATCGATTTTGTTGGGATATCATTATTATATCTTGTTTACTTTAATGCATCTATATACCTAGTAAAGGGTGGAAGGCTCGGCCTTATACCTGGTGTTTTGTTCCACTCTTGCCGCCTTAGTTTCCGTCATACCGGTGTTATGTTCCTTGATTTTGTGTTCCTTACACGGTTGGGTGTTATGGGAACCCCTTGACAGTTCGCCTTGAATAAAACTCCTCCAGCAAGGCCCAACCATGGTTTTACCATTTGCCACCTAAGCCTTTTTCCCTTGGGTTCCGCGGACTGAAGGGTCATCTTTATTTTAAACCCCCGGGCAACTCTGGGCTGGCCTACCGGAAGTTTGGACAATCCGGTGTGCCCTGAGAACTAGAAATGTGCAGCTCCTATCAGGATTTGTCGGCACAATCGGGCGGCTTTGCGGGTCTTGTTTTACCATTGTCGAAATGTCTTGTAACTAGGAATATCCTTTGTTGACCGTCAGAGCTTGTGATTGGCTAATTTGGGACACCCCTACGGGGTTTTGAACTTTCGAAAGTCGTTCCCGTGGTTATGGGCAGATGGGAATTTGTTAATATCCGGTTGTAGAGAACTTGACACTTAATTAAAATGAATCAACCGCGTGTGTAGTCATGATGGTCTCTTTTCGGTGGAGTTCGGGAAGAGAACACAGTCTCGTGTTATGCTTGAACGTAAGTAGCTTCAGGATCACTTTTAGCTTCTCGATCGTGCTTTGCTTGTCTTCTCGCTCTCTTTTGCGTAAGTTAGCCACCATATATGCTAGTGCTTACTGCAGCTCCACCTCACTACTCCTTTCCTACCTTTAAGATTAAATAGTGTTGATCTCGCGGGTGTGAGATTGCCGAGTCCCCGTGACTCGCAGATACTTCCAAACAGATGCAGGTGCTGATGATGCTAGTGCAGGGGACACTACCAAACTCAAGTGGGAGTTCGACGAGGATTCGGGCCATTACTATGTTTCTCTTCCGGATGATCAGTAGAGGAGCCCGGTTGGGACGATCGGGGATCTAGCATTTGGGGTGGTCTTTCTTTATTTTGGTTCCGTAGTCAGACCTTGATTGTATTCTGGATGATGTATGATATATTTATGTATTGTGTGATGTGGCGATTGTAAGCCGACTCTTTATCCCTTTCTTATTCAGTACATGGGATGTGTAAAGATTACCTCTCTTGCAACATGCCTACCATGCGGCTATGCCTCTAAGTCGTGCCACGACACGTGGGAGATATAGCCGCATTGTGGGTGTTACAAGTTGGTAAACATAGCCTTCCCCGACTTAGGAGCCCCCTGCTTTATCGAATCGCTGACGTTGTTGAGTCTAGAACAAAATGTTTTGAGTCTTATAGGATTATATATATCAGAGAATAGGATTCTTTTTACTCCTCGGTCCCTTCGTCGCTCTGGTGAGGCTTCCCGACATAGAGTTTTCACTCTTCTCTCCTCAAATTTCACAAAAAAAATTAGGATCACGCGGTTATCTTGGAATCATTCCGATAGTTTTGTGACGTGAACATTGTTCTTGGTGCCTCCTGACATTTAGGGGTTGTGGCAGTGTCCCGGGGAGTTGAGCTCCGAGGTGTTGTCGTCACAATTTTATCGTTGCAGTTCTGGAATACCTGAGTTCATCGACATTGAAAATCTCCTTTATGCAGTTGTTGGTGAGATAACCTCGACGACACCCATTACTGGGGCGGGAGTTCGGGAGTATTGCCGTAACTCGTATAACGGATGCTTTTCAAAGGTTGAGGTAAATGATTTCCGAACATTTCTTGGTTATGTGTTGAAGGATGGATACAGCTGGATGTAGGATTTGCTAGTTTTGGGTGAGATATTATGCATCCCCTGTATCCCCAACAGCTGATTGCATAACCAGAAAGTTTCGGGAGTTTTATAGGTGGGGATTCAAGTAGCTCTAGTATTTCTTCCCACAGATATTTGGTTTGTGATTGGGTAATCCTTAACACTTATTTGTTCATATCCGTACCTTGTTGCTTTATTCATCTACCTTTATCTAAGTGACTTCTCAATTTATGGAAAGTGTGATGATTTACTTCGGAATTCATTCGTTCATTCTTGTTCGAATGTTAAGGATATATGCTGCAATTTCGATCCATTGATGCAGCTTGAATATATGTCTTTCAAGATGCTAACGGATGTCAACCTCTTTAGGATGGCTCCTCCAACGCGTCAGAATCTGGACCCTCCGCCACCACCTCCAACTCCGGAGGCATGGCAAGCTGTCATAGAAGCCACCAACACCAACACTCAGATGCTTTTGCAACTCTTGCAAGAGCGCAACCAAGGGCAAGGAAACCAAGGGAATCAAGGCAAAGGCAACAATCAACCTCAGTTTGATACCCTCAATCAGTTCCTCGTGAACCAGCCGAAGTCCTTCAGTAACTGTGTCGAGGCCACAGACGCCGATGACTGGCTCGTGGATATCTGCAAACATTTTGAGTGTAGCAATGTCAGGCCTGAGGACTTTGTCATGTTTTCTTCGTTTCAACTCAAAGACCAAGTTGCTGAGTGGTTTCAACAATACAAAGATTCTAGAGGAGGTCGTGTGATTACCTGGGATGATTTCCGCCGAGACTTCAAAGCTCATCACATTCCACAAAGTGTTGCTGAGAGTAAGCGTGAGGAGTTCCGCAATCTCAAGCAATGCAGCATGTCTGTGTATCAATATAATATCCAGTTTTAGAAACTCGCTCGCTCCGCTAAACAAGACGTCCTTGATGAGAAGAGCATGATTTATCAATTCAAAGGTGGCCTCAGAGAAGATGTGCAATTAGCTCTCGTGCTTTTTGAGCCGACCAAGTATGATGAATTCTACAACATGGCACTAAAGCAAGAGGCCGCTCAGCTCAAGTGTGATGCTTCTAAGAAGAGAGTCAGGGATCCAGTTCAATCTTCTTCTTCGTCTCAAGTGGCAGCTAAGCAACAGAAGTTCTGGTTGCCTCCTCCTCCTCTGTTTCGTCAGCC
Source organism: Triticum urartu (assembly GCF_003073215.2). Taxonomy (NCBI): domain Eukaryota; kingdom Viridiplantae; phylum Streptophyta; class Magnoliopsida; order Poales; family Poaceae; genus Triticum; species Triticum urartu. The sequence goes on from NC_053028.1 coordinate 382,939,484, forward strand.
TTATCAGCAAAAGAGTAAAGGTG